>NW_020524648.1:0-28864 GCF_003368295.1 Carassius auratus
ACCCATTATAACACAAGAGCTAAATGCAGGTGTTTGTGACCCGTTTAAGTGTGCAAGACTATTTGCGACTGGCAGAATATCTCTCGAGCTGCAGGATTCTGCCTTTCGTCGTACGAACGAATACATCAGGACAAGATTATTTCAAAATACATAATAGCTTGGCGAATATAACGAAAACAAGCCACGTGGACATAAACTGTTGAGAAATAAATCTGAAGTGGATCTACTGGATTTGAATATTAAGTGACCGCATATACCAGCTGCTTCTGTCTTCAATTTTAATCTATATAAAAAATTAAACTCATTCATCTTGGCTGCTTTTTTAATATGTGTACGTATTTATTTATTATTTTGCTCTAACAAGACAATCTATATTTAATTAAATCAATTACATTTTATTTTACATTTGTTTGTCCATTTCTGCATCTAAACGCCTAAAAACCTAAAACATGCTCTATTATACTATTGTTAGCAATTTCTTTATCGTCCAATTATCTGGTGTACACTTTTATTTTCATAATAAACTTGTCTGTTAGATTATACACAGTTACAGTGGGTCTATAATAAATATTAACAGGTTTTATTCAAGCTGTTTAGAATGAATGCAGTAGGCTAATTTTTTTTAAATGTAAATCCAAAAAAAAAATAATAATAAAAAAATAAAAATAAATAAATAAATAAAAAACATTGGAAAAGAATAACTGTTGTACTTTTTTATACATTTTGTATAATTTCATAGTTTATGCATTATAGTTATAAAAACAAATAAATTTAGCCACTCACATAGAAATCTTGGGCCTTATCCTTTTCTGACAGTTTTAGGGATTTTTTAAAAAATCCTAAAAAACCTTATTTGTGCTGCAAATAATAATTTCAAATAATTTGATACTGACTTCTGACATCCTGTGACATGATATTTATTTTAATTTACATAATCTCATGGATGTAACAGTAAATCTGTTCAGCTCACAGATCAAGACTAAGCTGTAATGCAAGCAGAACTTTCACAAATGCTTGTAGGTCAATAAAATCATTACAAAACACTTACAAATCATTTAAGGGATTTGATAACACTGTAAAATAATGTCTAATTTGTTAACATTAGCAAATGCATTGATAACACTTTATAATAACTGCATTCATTAGTAAATAGTCAGTTCATGCTTTATAAAGCCTTGTCCCAATATTAATAGTCAGTAGTAAGCAGTTTATAAATACAGCTATAAATAGCTCATTTATTAAAAAGGAGAGTAAAGGGTCAGTTATCTTCCTATGAAAAATAAAACAATAAAAATAAACAAACAACAACACAGATTGATACAGAACTCAGAAATGTTTTGTGGATTTATGATAAACTCAGCCTGTAAATGAATTCATTCTCCTCCAAGAAGACACAAGTAGTTCACACCAAACTGTTTTTAACATGAAGCCATATACTGAAGATGTTAAATTTCGAATGGGTTTAGGATACCTTAAATGGTGTGGCCATAGCGATTTATTAAGTGAACATAAAATAATACAATAGTTATTTTACTATATCTTTAAAATTTTTAATTCCAACTCTTCATAATTTTTTATATACGTAGAAATCATCATTTGAAGGAAGCACAGTAAGTTTCATAGCTTTATCATTTTCAAGAGCCAGCATAAAATTAAAACTATCATAACATATAAATCAAGCTTGCAATTCTTAGTACCAATAATGGCCAACAGATGGAGCTATAGGATTACTTTTAAATAATTATTGTAGCAACAAGTATGATTTAAATCATTTATAGAAATCTTTCAAAGAAAAATAATATGTATTTTATGTATTTTACTGATAAAATGACCCTCCCTTAATTAGAATAACAAGCTGAAGTATTGTGAACTGTATATTAAGAATAATTCTTTATAGGCTTAGGGACAGATATGTTTTGAGTGACTCTTGAAGGATCAGCACCACATCCTCTTTTACCACTGTTTAAAGAATGTATCTTACAGTACAGGTGCGGATGAATTTTGAATGGCTTGAATGGTTTTGTCGTGGTGATTTTTTGAAATAACAGTAAAAAGTAACCAGTAAATGTCTTTTATTTTTTTTAAGTGCAGCTTCTAAACACTTCAAAAAAATGTACACATAGAAGACAAGTCATTCTGAGGAAATATGCATAGTTTCATGACTATACAACACTATATGGATGATAGAAAATTAAAAAAACTATCATACATCTGATGTCACTCTGTCTCTCTGTCACTGTGGGTAATGTGTGTGTGTGTGTGTGTGTGTTAAGTGAATTAGGTGTGAAACTATCAGGGAGCATTTAGTCTCCAGCGCCAACATTTTACAGAACTGCCACTTTCCTGGAGTCTCAGAATTACAATGTGTTAGGTTCTGAGAGATCTAAGATTCCAAAAAATGATTTAATTAGAATACCATGAAGTATTGTGAAATACTATATATTAAGACTTTATATATAGGCTTTATGAACCGATTAGAGTGACTCGTGAAGGACCAGCACCACCTCCTCTTGTTCGATGGTTTGAGAAATATATCTTCCAGAATCCGGGATTAAGATTTAGGAGCTCATTTTTATTCCACCTCCTTTCCTGAAAGTCTGTCTTGCAGAATTGACTAAAAATTAATCTTCACATTAATTCCTAATTATTTTGCAATTCTTTTTGTCAGTTCTTCTTGACCTGTTTTTTTTTCTTCTTCTTTTCTGACCTCATGACCCAGTCAGCATTTTTGTACAGTGGTCAAGTCTTAACTTATCCATTTCTGTATTGCATTTGTGTTTGATATTTCTCATGGGTTTTTTATAATTTTCGACTTTGATTTAAAACAGTTTGAGTTAAAACTCTTTTTTTAGCGCATTTCATCTGTAAAAGAAAACATGCCTAATAATTCTGCACATGAATATAAGGAGTTTTTCTCTTCAAGCTTTCCTGGACTATTGTATAGCACTCATAAATGATTAAATAAAAATGAATGGTAGTTATTAAGATTGATATGGTTTGGAATTGGTAAAATGTGCTTGGAAAAAAATCACAATAAAACAATGTTTTAATGTTTAAGTTTGAAATATTAAATGACATGAATGAATGCTATATAAATATTGTTCACGTTAACATAATGTTTATGAATGAAATCTTATTGTAAAGTGTTACTCAAGTTATATATATATATATTGTTCTGTGAATGTGATTTTAAAGTCTAGATGATTCGGATTAACCCTTTAACTGCCATATCCTTTAAAACCTTACTGCCAGAGGGATAATGTGAATGCATGTGCCCACTGGGCACAGTTTACCTGATGCCACCGGGGTGGCGATGGCATTGGTGGCTTGAGCCCGCCATCGCTGCTTGCAGCTATATTTAGGGCTCAAGCCTGGAGGGCGAGAGCCCTATTGTTTTCCTTAGGATTATTTGTTATTATTATTATTTTTCTTCAAGGTTTCGGGGGCTTTTGGGGCCCTTAACATGCTTAAAAAGTCTTGAAAATTGGCACACACATTTTAACATGCGGCCATTAGGGCCGGGCAGAGACTGATACACGGGCGTGGCACAGGGGCTCTACAGCGCCCCCTGGAATACTGAGGGCCATATATCATGCATACTTGCACGTAGACACACGAAACTCGGTACACATGTAGATCTCATCAAACCAAACAACTTTTGTACTGCATGTCATAGGCTCCGCCCAACAGGAAGTTGGATATTTAGGGTTTAGTATTCATATTTTTCGTCAAAGTTGTGGGGGCTTTTGGGGTCCTTAACATACTCAAAAACTCTTGAAAATTTGCGCACACTTTGGAATCTGTGGCCTTTAGGAGCCTGCAGAGGCTGGGACCCGGGCGTGGCACAGGGGCTCTATGGCGCCCCCTGGAACACAGTCATAAATGTTGATGTATAGCTCACACATACTTGCTCGTATTAATATGAAACTCAGTACACATATAGATCTCATCGTGCTGAACAACTTTCGTACTGCATGTCATTCGGCTCCGCCCAACAGGAAGTCAGCTATTTAGAGTTATGTAAAAAGCGCATGCTCTGGAATTTGAAATTCTTGTCATAGGTTTTTTTGCCGATTGCCACCAAATTCGGTCAACATGATCTCAAGACACTGGGGATGAAAAATTGCCAGGGGATTTTTGATATCTCGAACGGTTTGCTCGTGGCGAGGTGTTGAAATTATGGCGAGAAATGAGAAACAGGAAGTGTCTAATACCATCCACATACATTTCCTGATTTTAATCAAACTGCATCAGATTATTCGTTGTATGATGTCGATCGCATATATGTGACTATTAGGAGTCAAAGTTATAGCGCCACCAACTGGCAGCAGGAAGTGTGTCATTTTCAAAATGATTTGAATTCAGCATCTTATTTTTACTCTATTTGCTTCAAACTTCATCAGAATAATGTTAAAACACAGCCGATATAAATCTGCTGGGGGGATATTGATATCTAAAAATATTGTTGCCGTGGCAACATGTTAAACTGGAATACTTCTCAGGTGATTTTGAGGCATATAACATGCTTAGAATTTCATCAAACTCAGAACACATATCAGTATTTATGATAACTAGACACTGGCAAAAGTTCATAAGAGGGCGTGGAAGAGGCACTCTATAGCGCCACCTTTTGTCAAAAGTGGCGGGGTTAGTTTTAGCTACAGACACCAAACTCGGTACAAAAATTTTTCTTATCAAGACGGACAACTTTCTAATTCACAGTCATCAGCTACGATCAACAGGAAGTCAGCTATTTTGATTTGAATGTGGATTTTTTTTACATTTAGCTGTGAATTAATGCATACTGCTCAGAGGAGAGTAACACTATACACACCAAACTTTGTCTACATGATGCCAAAACATTTTAAACAACTTAAATTGCCAATGGATTTTGGATAGCTTAAACGGTTTTGTCGTGGTGATTTTTTTAAATGACAGTAAAAATGGAATTATTAATTTTCCTGCATTTTTAAATTCCAAACACTTCAAAACCTTTTTTCGTACAGAAAAAAAGTCATTCTGAGTAAATATGGATAGTTTCACGACTTTACAACACTGTATGGATAACAGAAAATTAAAAAACTGTCAGACATCTCATCTCACTCTGTCCATCTGTTTGAGTATATGTGCTTCAGACTTCCATTGTCTGAGAGAAATAGCGCCCCTACAGGTTCAATTCCCGGACTTTTACTTTCACTTTTAAATCGGTTAAAAATACAAATAAATACTTAGATTTAATTCACACTGACAAGCTAAACCAACATATCTGATTATTACCGGTTCAGGGCTCATGGATAAATTATTTCTGGCCAGAGATACGTGAGAAATAGGAGAGATGAATCACCGCTGTGACCACGAGCGTCTGGAGTAAAGAGCTCAGAGAAAACGAATTTATTCCTGTTTTAAAGCTTTTAAAAATAAATTATTACAGCGATATCACACAATCAACCAATTAGAACACACCAAGAGCTAAATTCAGATGTTTTTGAACTGTTTGTGTGAAAATGAATTATTTGCGGCTGCCTATCTGAAATCACCGCCTCCGATCAGCGCGTACAGTGTCGAGCTCAAAACAAACGAATTTATTCTTGTTTAAGAGCTTTTTTAAATAAAATATTACCACAAATGCACACAATTAACCCATTGTAACACTACAAGAGCTAAATGCAGGTGTTTGTGACCCGTTTAAGTGTGCAAGACTATTTGAAAGCGCGACTGGCAGAATAACACATCTCTCGAGCTGCAGGATTCTGCCTTTCGTCGTACGAACGAACACATCACGGACAAGATTATTTCAAAATACATAATAGCTTGGCGACCATAAACAACAACAGCCATGTGAACATAAACTGTTGAGAAATATATCTGAAATGGATCTACTGGATTTTAATATTAAGTGACCGCATATACCAGCTGCTTCTGTCTTCAATTTTAATCTATATAAAAAATGAAATTCATTCATCTTGGGTGCTTTTTTAATGTGTGTACGTATTTATTTATTTATTTATTTATTTATTATTTTGCTCTAACAATAATTAATCTATATTTAATTAAATCAATTACATTTTATTTTACATTTGATTTGTAAATTTCTGCATCTAAACGCCTAAAAACATAAAACATGCTCTATTATACTATTGTTAGCAATTTCTTTATCGTCCAATTTATCTGGTGTACACACTTTTATTTTCATAATAAACTTGTTTGTTAGATTATACACAGATACAGTGGTCTATAATAAATATTAACAGGTTTTAGTCAAGCTGTTTAGAATGATTGCAGTAGGCTAATTTTTTTAAATGTAAATCCAAAAAATAAATGAATAAATAAATAAATAAAAAACATTGGAAAACAATAACTGTTGTACTTTTTTATACATTTTGTATAATTTCATAGTTTATGCATTATAGTTATAAAAACAAATAAATTTAGCCACTCACATAGAAATCTTAGGCCTTATCCTTTTCTGACAGTTTTAGGGATTTTTAAAAATCCCAAAAAACCTTATTTGTGCTGCAAATAATAATTTCAAACTCAAAAAGTAAATAGTCAGTTCATGCTTTATAAAGCCTTGTCCCGATATTAATAGTCAGTAGTAAGCAGTTTATAAATACAGCTATAAATAGCTTGTTTTTGGTTTATAAGCACATTTATTAAAAAGGAGAGTAAAGGGTCAGTTATCTTCCTATGAAAAATAAAAAAATAAAAATAAACAAACAACAACACAGATTGATACAGAGCTCAGAAATTCTATTGTGGATTTATGATAAAATCAGCCTGTAAATTAATTCATACTCCTCCAAGAAGACACAAGTACTTCACACCAAACTTTTTTTTAACATGAAGCCAATATACTGAAAATGTTAAATTGCGAATGGGTTTAGGATACCTTAAATGGTGTGGCCATAGCGATTTATTAAAGTAACAAAAAAATACAATAGTTATTTTACTATATCTTTAAATTTTTTCATTCCAAACTCTTCATAATTTTTTATATAGGTAGAAGTCATCATTTGAAGGAAGCACAGTAAGTTTCATAGCTTTATCATTTTCAAGAGCCAGCATAAAATTAAAACTATCATAACTTATAAATGAAGCTTGCAATTCTTAGTACCAATAATGGCCACCAGATGGAGCTATAGGATTACTTTTAAATAATTATTGTAGAAACAAGTATGATTTAAATCATTTATAGAAATCTTTCAAAGAAAAATAATATGAATTTTATGTATTTTACTGATAAAATGACCCTGACTTAATTAGAATAACAAGCTGAAGTATTGTGAACTGTATATTAAGAATAATTCTTTATAGGCTTTATGGATAGACATGTTTTGAGTGACTCTTGAAGGATCAGCACCACATCCTCTTTTACCACTGTTTAAAGAATTTATCTTACAGAACAGATGCAAATGAATTTTGGATAGCTTGAATGGTTTTGTCGTGGTGATTTTTTGAAATAACAGTAAAAAAGTAACCAGTAAATGTCTTATATTTTTTTAAAGTGCAGCTTCTAAACACTTCAAAAAAATGTACACATAGAAGACAAGTCATTCTGAGGAAATATGCATAGTTTCATGACTATACAACACTATATGGATGATAGAAAATTAAAAAACTATCATACATCTGATGTCACTCTGTCCCTCTGTCACTGTGGGTAGTGTGTCTGTGTGTGTGTGTGTGTGTTTGTGTGTGTGTTAAGTGAATTAGGTGTGAAACTATCAGGGTGCATTTAGTCTCCAGCGCCAACATTTTACAGAACTGCCACTTACCTGGAGTCTCAGAATTACTCGGTGTCAGGTTCTGAGAGATCTAAGATTCCAAAAAAGTATTTAATTAGAATACCATGAAGTATTGTGAAATACTATATATTACAACTTTATATATAGGCTTTATGAACAGATTAGAGTGACTCGTGAAGGACCAGCACCACCTCCTCTTGTTCGATGGTTTGAGGAATATATCTTCCAGAATCCAGGATTAAGATTTAGGAGCTAATTTTTATTCCACCTCCTTTCCTGAAAGTCTGTCTTGCAGAATTGACTAAAAATTTATCTTCACATTAATTCCTTATTATTTTGCAATTCTTTTTGTCAGTTCTTCTTGACCTGTTTTTTTCTTCTTCTTTTCTGACCTCATGACCCAGTCAGCATTTTTTGTATAATGGTCAAGTCTTAACTTATCCATTTCTGTATTGCCTTTGTGTTTGATATTTCTCATGGGTATTTCATAATTTTCGACTTTACAGTTTGAGTTAAAACTCTTTTTTAGCGCATTTCATCTGTAAAAGAAAACATGCCTAATAATTCTGCACATATGAATATAAGGAGTTTTTCTCTTCCAGCTTTCCTGGACTATTGTATAGCACTCATAAATGATTAAATAAAAAATAATGGTAGTTATTAAGATTGATATGGTTTGGAATTGGTAAAATGTGCTTGGAAAAAAATCACAATAAAACAATGTTTTAATATTTAAGTTTGGAATATTAACTGACATGAATGAATGCTATATAAATATTGTTCATGATAACATAATGTTCATAAATGGAATCTTATTGTAAAGTGTTACTAAAGTTATATATATATATATATATATATATATATATATATATATATATATATATATATATATATATTGTTCTGTGAATGTGATTTTAAAGTCTAGATGATTCGGATTAACCCTTTAACTGCCATATCCTTTAAAACCTCACTGCCAGAGGGATATTGTGAATGCATGTGCCCGCTGGGCACAGTTTACCTGATGCCACCGGGGTGGCGATGGCATTGGTGGCTTGAGCCCGCCATCGCTGCTTGCAGCTATATTTATTATTATTAGGGCTCAAGCCTGGAGGGCGAGAGCCCTATTGTTTTCCTTAGGATTATTTGTTATTATTATTATTATTAGGGCTCAAGCCCGAAGGGGCGAAGAGCCCTATTGTTCCCCTAAGGATTATTCTTATTATTATTATTATTATTATTTTTTTTATTTTTTTTTAAACCTTCCGGGCATTTTTGGGGGCCTTAACATGCTCAAAAACGCTTGAAAATTGGCACACTCATTGGAATCTGCGGCCATCAGGACGCCACAGAGACTGGGACCCGGGCGTGGCACAGGGGCTCTACAGCGCCCCCTGGAACACAGTCAGACACCTTGAACCATAGCTCACACACACTTGCATGTATTTATATGAAACTCAGTACACTTATAGATCTCATTGAGCTGAACAACTTTCGCGCTCTATGTCATAGGCTCCGCCCAACAGGAAGTCAGCTATTCAGGGCTGTTTAAAAAAAGCATGCTCTGGAATTTGAAATACTCCTCTGAGGTTTTCAACCCGTTCGCCACGAAACTCGGTGAACATGATCTCAAGACATTGGGGATGAAAAATTGCGAGGGGATTTTTGATATCTCGAACGGTTTGCTCGTGGCGAGGCTTTGAAATTATGGCGAGAAATAAGAAACAGGAAATGTCTAATAACATCCACATACATTTCCTGAATTTGATCAAACTTCATTGGTTTGTTCGTTGTATGATACTGATCGTATATATGTGACTATTAAGAGTCAACATTATAGCGCCACCAACTGGCAGCAGGAAGTGTGTCATTTTCCAAATGCTTTGAATTCAGCATCTTATTTTTACTCTATTTACTTAAAACTTCATCAGAATAATGACAAAACACGGCCGATGTAAATCTGTTGTGGGGATATTGATATCTGATATAGTGTTGCCATGGCAACGTGTCAAACTTGAATGTTCTGTTATGGTGAGTTTGAGGCAGACAACAAGCTCAGATTTACATGAAACTCAAAACACATATCAGTATTAGTGATAGCTAGACAATGGCAAAAGCTTTTAAAAGGGCGTGAAGGAGGCACTCTATAGCGCCACCTTTTGTCAAAAGTGGGGGGGTTAGTTTTAGCTACAGACACCAAACTTGGTACATAAATTGTTCTTCTCAAGACGGACAACTTTCTAATTCGCAGTCATAAGCTACGACCAACAGGAAGTTGGCTATTTTGACTTGAATATGGATTTTTGGGAATTTTCTTTTGTGAATTAATGCATACTCCTCCCAGGGGAAGTACACTATACACACCAAACTTTGTCTACATTAAGAAAAACCATTGAGGAACTTAAATTGCGAACGGATTTTGGTTAGCTTGGACGGTTTTGTCGTGGTGAATTTTTGAAATGACAGTAAAAAGGGAAACATTAATTGTCTTGTATGTTTAAATTGCAGCTTCCAAACACTTCAAAGCATTTTTTCATACAAAGATCAAATCATTCTGAGGAAATATGCATAGTTTCACGACTTTACAACACTGTATGGATAAAAGAAAATTAAAAAACTGTCAGACTTCTCAACTGACATGATCTCACTCTGGCCACCCTGTCTGTGTGAGGGAAGGGAGGGGGAGAGGGAGGGGGAGTGTGAGGGGGTTGGTGACTGTGACAGTGTGTGTGGACTGTAGGGAGGGGCTGTCTGGCAGAGAGAGAGAGAGAGAGACCTAATAATCCCTTTAATAATCAGGAAAAAAAAATCTATATTTTAAATTGTTATTGTTTTTGTTGTTGCTAATGGTGGTGTTTTTTCCTTTCATTACAGGTTAAGAAATCTCTTAGGCCTTATCCTTTTCTGACAGTTTTAGGGATTTAAAAACATCCTAAGAACCCTAATTTGTGCTGCAAATAATAATTTCAAACTCATTTGATACTGACCTATGACAACCTGTGACGTGACATGACATTTATTAATCTCATGGATGTAACAGTAAAACTCTTCAACTGACAGATAAAGCTGCAATGCAAGCAAAACTATTTCACAAATGCTTATAGGTCATTAAAATCATTACAAAACACTAATACATTATTTAAGGATTTGGTAACACTGTAAAATAATGTCTAATTTGTTAACATTAGTATATGCAATGGTAACACTTTATAATAATTGCACTCATTAGCTAAGCATTAGTAAATAGTTCATGATTATAAAGCCTTTTCCCTTAATAATAGTCATTATTAAGCAGTAATACATCCATAAATAAATTGTTCTTGGTTTAAAAGCACATATATTACAAAGGAGATTAAAGTCTCAGTTGTCTTATAAAATAAATAAATAAACACAACCCAGTTTGATTCAGAATTCAGAAATATTTATTTCAAGATGCAATAAAAGGAAACTGTACACTTGAATAGCTTTTATGCGATTCTTGAAGGATTAGCATCACCTCCTCTTGTAAGATGGTTTGAGGAATATATCTTTGAGATTGTACCGCTGCTCCCTATATGCATAGTATGCAGTCTTCTTAGGGCACCAACTCCCAGAGGGGGCACCATCCCAGTTGCTCAAAAAAAACAAAAAAAAAACATGCGCCATTCTCCCATCCGCGCTCGCGACCGCTCACACCTCATGTTTGCGGCTGAATGTTCATAATTGATGGATGGACATCTATGCCTGGGTATAGGACATCAGCAATCCGGAACAGAGAAAAGAAAACTAAAGAAAATAAAACAGGCATAAAGTTGTCTTGACATTGGAGTTTCTAGAGTCTCAAATTTAGGGCTGGTCTCTAAAGTTACATGTGCTATTGTTAAATAATTTTCTAACGTCAGTAGCATTTGAAGAGAATGACTTACAGTCATAAAAACAACTGTAATTGTTCATCTAGGTGACAGCTATAATGCACAATTAAATTGAATGTTTGATATTTATTACAACAAACTGTAAGTCATATGTAAATTATGCTACTTTTTCACATGGGCTCAAATGCAAATTTGAAGCTCAATAGCATTTGAGAAGAAAGACTTGCAGTCATAAAACAATTGTAATGTGTTCATATAGGTGTCAGCTACAATGCACACCTTATACATTTTTTATTAATATTAAAATAAAGTGTTACTAAAGTTATATATATTGTTCTGTGTATGTGATTTCAAAGTCTAGATTGGTCGGATTAACCCTTTAACTGCCGCATCCCTTAAAACTTGTTGTCAGAGGGTTACTGTAAATGCTTATGCCCGCTGGGCACAGTTATCCTGATGCCACCGGGATGGCGTTGCACTGATGGCTTGAGCCCGACATCGCTGCTTGCAGCTATATTTATTATTTATTCTTCTAATTTTTTTCCAAGGTTTCGGGGGCTTTTGGGGTCCTTAACATGCTTAAAAAGTCTTGAAAATTGGCACATACATTGGAACCTGCGGCCATTAGGGCCGGGCAGAGACTGATACACGGGCGTGGCACAGGGGCTCTACAGCGCCCCCTGGAATACTGAGGGCCATATATCATACATACTTGCACGTAGACACACGAAACTCGGTACACATGTAGATCTCATCAAACCAAACAACTTTCGTACTGCATGTCATAGTCTCCGCCCAACAGGAAGTTGGCTATTTAGGGTTTAGTATTCAAATTTTTCGTCAAAGTTGTGGGGGCTTTGGGGGTCCTTAACATACTCAAAAACTCTTGAAAATTTGCGCACACTTTGGAATCTGTGGCCTTTAGGAGCCTGCAGAGGCTGGGACCCGGGCGTTGCACAGGGGCTCTACGGCGCCCCCTGGAACACAGTCAGAAATGTTGATGTATAGCTCACACATACTTGCACATATTCATATGAAACTCAGTACACATATAGATCTCATCGTGCCGAACAACTTTCGTATTGCATGTCATAGGCTCCACCCAACAGGAAGTCAGCTATTTAGAGTTATGTAAAAAGCGCATGCTCTGGAATTGAGTAACCCCAGAGTGCAGTCTGGACGATGGGGCGGGGCGACACTTCGAGGCGGAGCGACACGTGTCGCCCCGCCCATATTTGTTTTCCCCGCCTTTGACATTTTCCTCCGAGCCAGCAGGGGGCAGTTTGCGTTGAAACAAACAGAACGGTGGCAACTACAGCAACAGAGTAATAACGCTATTCCGTTGATTGCTTGACGTGAGTAAAAGTGGTTGTGTAAATATCTTATAATATGAAATGCGATGTTCGATCATTTATTTATCCATGGTACGTTCAATTTGAATAATTATTGTTAATAATTGTTATAAATTGCTCATTTTATTGTTCTTTGTGGATTGTAACAGTACACTCTGTACATGGCTTTAGTTCATAGGTTCGATTTTACAGAGGTATGGCATCACATTTGTCAAGTTATTTGAACAGACATGCATGATTTTTGTGTGTATATTATTATTATTATTATTATTTTTCAGGATGACATGATCAGGAGGTGGTGGTGTTCTGTTCTCCTGGACAGCTTCACTCCGCAAATGTATGTAGCTGTTTGAATGTTGCTACATGAAACATTACTCTGTACTATATCTAGCAATATACCTACCTCTTGACATTTGTTCTTTTAGAGCTCAACCACTGAGGGGAGGAACTTCACCATTCACCATGTCTTCAGGCAGAGTCCAGCAAAGCAGGTTATTTGTGCACATACATTCAT
Organism: Carassius auratus; assembly: GCF_003368295.1. Lineage (NCBI taxonomy): Eukaryota > Metazoa > Chordata > Actinopteri > Cypriniformes > Cyprinidae > Carassius > Carassius auratus. Next base: position 13,460 of record NW_020524648.1, read on the forward strand.
TAAGAACTAATAATTACATATGTGTGTACATGCAGAGGTATTTTATTTATTACAGCTACATAGTTGTTCAGATGTGAAATTGGTATTATGTACAAGTACTATATTGGTCAATACTGTGGATTATTTAATATGTAACTATCAGTTAACATCAGCATCAAAGACATTTAAAAACATTTCAGCTTAATTCATTTTCAGACAGCAGCAAGTTTTTTAAATAACTTCTGTTTGCGATCTAATGTGGATTTTGTTCACCATATAAGATAGAAATATTTATATTCAATGTAAAAGATCTTCATGTGGATCATGCATACAAATATATACAAATATCTCACTGGATTATTACAATTAATGGCAAAATGAATGTGTGGAAATGTAAACTAATATATCCTACTGACACACAACAGCAAAAGATATAAATAATTGGCTTAAAACAGTTTTTTTTTCAATGTGAAAATACTAACACTAATACTTCTGCACAGTACTGTATATATTAACATTTTATTAGTGTTATTATAAAAGAATGAGTATGCAGTTGTGACAACAATCTATAGAGTTTTTAATGAGAGTTTGTTTAAAGCAAGGTTGTCTGTATTCAGTGTTTATATAATGTTTAATAACTTTTATATACATGTATAAATAAACCTATGTATGTTTTTGATTCAACAGCTTCCACTGGAAATCCTCAGGGAAGTTATTTTGTCGGCGGGTGACTCTGCATATTTGACACTTTCTCTGGTTTGCAGATGGTTTAGGGATGTGCTCCGAAGTTTTTCGGAAAGCGGCACAGTTTGCCTGGCTAGAGAGTAAGATTTCCCAGTTTAATGCTCATTCTCCAATTGAATTTTGTAGTAGAAGGCTGTTAAACTTTTTTTGTATTATTATTATTATCTTTCATGTATTTTGTCTTTACACTATAAGTTGTGGCCAACTGGAAGAATTGTCCTCCTGTCTCCTGACCGGAACGAGTTCAGACGGATGTACAGCATCAGGGAACGCTTGCAGTGCAGAGCCCTTTTCAAGTTTAACCCCCAGGGTACAGGGAAGAGACCGGCGTGGTGATCTTCTGGGCTTTTGTTTACACAGGATTTTGTTCCAAGGGCCGGTTTTTTTTTTTTTTTTTTTTTGTTTTTTTTTTGCGGCATGAAACACATTTGTGTGTTAAGTTCATTGAAGGGAAATAGAGAATGGGCTGAGATCAACTGGTTTTGATTATTAATTGATGTAATTTAAAGTTAAACTTTGCACTGTATAATGTTTTAATAAAAAAGCTATGGAAAACACGTGCATGACAACAGGTTTCAGTCATTTACATCAGTCTATCATTCTTTAAGGTTTCTCATATTTGATGATAACACGATTTGCTATGCATTGCTCATAATGGATTCTTAATTTAGTTGTGACAGGATTGTGAGGATTAATGAGGTTTTCAGTAGTGCAGTTCAGAAAACAAATAACAGAAAGTAACAAGTGTTTTTGGGCAAGTTCTTTAGAACCTGTATAGTTCCTTCCTTGCAAAAAGTAACCATGGATTTATTGTAGTAAAAATATTTGTTGGCATATTAATTACTGTGAGCTGTAATTATAAAAACACCATAGTTTTACTATAGTTACTGTAGCAGAACCATAGTAAATTTTCGTAGGGGCCAAGGGAATGTTCAGAATATTATTGGTGACGTTCAGAGACTGGTGACAATTTGTTACACACAGGACACACACACACACATATATATATATATACACACACACACATATATATGTATGTATATATTATTTGAATATATAAATCAAGGTACTCCATGACTATCTACATAACCATACTTCGCATAATATTGCCGTGTCATTTTCAAACCAGCGAGTAATGCCGAGGTAGCGTCTACACTACAGCCATTGAGGGAGTAGACCATTTATTTTTATTCTGTTCGTCGTAATCCAAAACTCTTTGTATTTATACGGGATGTTGTGGAAATGCAACAATAAATGCAAAAACACAACATGTATATTCACTTTTTAATTTATATTAAAAGTTTATTCATCTTAGTGTCTACTTCCGCATTCCAATCCTGCTAATAGCGTCATAATTCTCTATACCAATAAGCTGTAAAATCGTCACTCATCTGTACACCAATAAGCTCATCTTAATCATAAACCAATAACCGCTGAGGTGGGCGGGGCGACACGTGTCGCTCCGCCCCAACGTGTCGCCCCGCCCCATCGTCCAGACTGCACCCTGGGATACTTGCTGGAATTTGAAATACTTGTCATAGGTTTTTTTCTCGATTGCCGCCAAACTCGGTCAACATGATCTCAAGACACTGGGGATGAAAAATTGCCAGGGGATTTTTGATATCTCGAACGGTTTGCTCGTGGCGAGGCGTTGAAATTATGGCGAGAAATTAGAAACAGGAAGTGTCTAATACCATCCACATACATTTCCTGATTTTAATCAAACTTCATCAGATTATTCGTTGTATGATGTCGATCGCATATATGTGACTATTAGGAGTCAAAGTTATAGCGCCACCAACTGGCAGAAGGAAGTGTGTCATTTTCAAAATGATTTGAATTCAGCATCTTATTATTACTCGATTTGCTTCAAACTTCATCAGAATAATGTTAAAACACAGCCGATATAAATCTGCAAGGGGGATATTGATATCTAAAAATTGTTGCCGTGGCAACATGTCAAACTGGAATACTTCTCAGGTGATTTTGAGGCATATAACATGCTTAGAATTTCATCAAACTCTGAACACACATCAGTATTTCTGATAGGAACTTAAATTGTGAATGGATTTTGGATAGCTTGAATGGTTTTGCCGTGGTGATTTTTTTAAATGACCTTACAAAGGGAATCATTATTGTATTTTTAAATTGCAGCTTCCAAACACGTCGAAGAATTTTTTCATACAGATGAAAAAGTCATTCTGAGGAAATATGCATAGTTTAACGACTTTACAACACTGTATGGATAACAGAAAATTAAAAAACTGTCAGACATCTCATCTCACTCTGTCCCTCAGTTTGAGTATATGTGCTTCAGACTTCCATTGTCTGAGAGAAATAGCGCCCCTACAGGTTCAATTCCCCAACTTTTACTTTCATTTTTAAATCGGTTAAAAATACAAATAAATACTTAGATTTAATTCACACTGACAAGCTAAACCAACATATCTGATTATTACCGGTTCAGGGCTCATGGATAAATTATTTCTGGCCAGAGATACGTGAGAAATAGGAGAGATGAATCACCGATGTGATCACGAGCGTCTGGAGTAAAGAGCTCAGAGAAAACGAATTTATTCCTGTTTTAAAGCTTTTAAAAATAAATTATTACAGCGATATCACACAATCAACCAATTAGAACACACCAAGAGCTAAATTCAGATGTTTTTGAACTGTTTGTGTGAAAATGAAATATTTGTGGCTGCCTATCTGAAATCACCGCTCCGATCAGCGCGTACAGTGTCGAGCTCAAAACAAACGAATTTATTCTTGTTTAAGAGCTTTTTTAAATAAAATATTACCACAAATGCACACAATAAACCCACTGTAACACAACACGAGGTAAATGCAGGTGTTTGTGACCTGTTTAAGTGTGCAAGACTATTTGAAAGCGCGACTGGCAGAATAACATATATCTCTGGAGCTGCAGGATTCTGCCTTTCGTCGTACGAACGAACACATAACGGACAAGATTATTTTAAAACACATAATAGCTTGGCGACCATAAACGAAAACAGCCACGTGAACATAAACTGGATCTACTGGATTTGAATATTAAAGTGACCACATTTACCACTTGCTTCTGTCTTCAATTTTAATCTATATAAAAAAGGAAACTCATTCGACTTGGCTGCTTTTTTAATGTGTGCGTATTTATTTATTTACCTTTTTATACATTTTGTACAATTTCATAGTTTGTGTATTACAATTATAAAAACAAAAATAAATGTAGCCACTCACATAGAAATAGCTTAGGCCTTAACCTTTTTCTGACAGTTTTAGGGATTTTTAAAAATCCTAAAAAAAAAACTTATTTCAGGAATTAAAAACAAAATTCTAAAAATACTTATTTGTGCTGCAAATAATAATTTCAAACTCATTTGATACTGACCTCTGACATCCTGTGACATTATATTTATTTGAATTTACATAATCTCATGTATGTAACAGTAAATCTGTTCAGCTCACAGATCAATACTAAGCTGTAATGCAAGCAGAACTTTCACAAATGCTTGTAGGTCAATAAAATCATTACAAAACACTTACAAATCATTTAAGGGATTTGATAATACCGTAAAATAATGTCTAATTTGTTAACATTAGCAAATGCATTGATAACACTTTATAATAACTGCACTCATTAGTAAATAGTCAGTTCAAAGCCTTGTCCCAATATTAATAGTCAGTAGTAAGCAGTTTATAAATACAGCTATAAAAAACTTGTTCTTGGTTTATAAGCACATTTATTAAAAAGGAGAGTAAAGGGTCAGTTATCTTCCTATGAAAAATAAAATATAAAAATAAACAAACAACAACACAGATTGATACAGAACTCAGAAATTTTATTGTGGATTTATGATAAAATCAGCCTGTAAATGAATTCATACTCCTCCTCATACTACTCCATACTCCTTTTTCAACATGATGCCAATATACTGAGATGTTAAATTGTGAATGGGTTTAGGATCGCTTAAATGGTGTTGCCATAGAGATTTATTAAAGTAACATAAAAAATACAATAGTTATTTTACTATATCCTTAAAATTTTTCATTCTAACTCTTCATAATTTTTTATATAAGTAGAAGTCCTCATTTGAAGGAAGCACAGTAAGTTTCATAGCTTTATCATTTTCAAGAGCCGGCATAAAATTAAAACTATCATAACTTATAAATCAAGCTTGCAATTCTTAGTACCTATAATGGCCACCAGATGGAGCTATAGGATTACTTTTAAATAATTATTGTAGAAACGAGTATGATTTAAATAATTTATAGAAATCTTTCAAATAAAATAATATGTATTTTAGGAATTTTACTGATAAAATGACCCTCACTTAATTAGAATAACAAGCTGAAGTATTGTGAACTGTATATTAAGAATAATTCTTTATTGGCTTTATGGACAGATAAGTTTTGAGTGACTCTTGAAGGATCAGCACCACATCCTCTTTTACCACTGTTTAAAGAATTTATCTTACAGAACAGGTGTGAATGAACAAAACCATGGATAGCTTGAATGGTTTTGTCGTGGTGATTTTTTGAAATAATAGTAAAAAAGGAACCAGTAAATGTCTTTTTATTTTTTTAAAGTGCAGCTTCTAAACACTTTAAAAAAAAATGTACACATAAAAGACAAGTCATTCTGAGGCATATTTCCTCAGAATGACTGGTCTCATGACAATAGTTTCATGACTATACAACACTATATGGATGATAGAAAATTAAAAAACTATCATACATCTGATGTCACTCTGTCCCTCTGTCACTGTGGGTAATGTGTGTGTGTGTGTGTGTTAAGTGAATTAGGTGTGAAACTATCAGGGAGCATTTAGTCTCCAGCGCCAACATTTTACAGAACTGCCACTTTCCTGGAGTCTCCAGAATTACTCGGTGTCCGGCTCTGAGAGACTTAAGATTCCAAAAAATGATTTAATTAGAATACCATGAAGTATTGTGAAATACTATATATTAAGGCTTTATATATAGGCTTTATGAACAGATTAGAGAGACTCGTGAAGGACCAGCACCACCTACTCTTGTTCGATGGTTTGAGGATTAAGATTTAGGAGCTCATTTTTATTCCACCTCCTTTCCTGAAAGTCTGTCTTGCAGAATTGACTAAAAATTAACCTTCACATTATTTCCTAATTATTTTGCAATTCTTTTTGTCAGTTCTTCTTGACCTGTTTTTCTCTTCCAGCTTTCCTGGACTATTGTATAGCACTCATAAATGATTAAATAAAAAATAATGGTAGTTATTAAGATTGATATGGTTTGGAATTGGTAAAATGTGCTTGGAAAAAAATCACAATAAAACAATGTTTTAATGTTTAAGTTTGGAATATTAACTGACATGAATGAATGCTATATAAATATTGTTCATGTTAACATAATGTTTATGAATGGAATCTTATTGTAAAGTGTTACTAAAGTTATATATATATATATTGTTCTGTGAATGGGATTTTAAAGTCTAGATGATTCGGATTAACCCTTTAACTGCCATATCCTTTAAAACCTCACTGCCAGAGGGATATTGTGAATGCATGTGCCCGCTGGGCACAGTTTACCTGATGCCACCGGGGTGGCGATGGCACTGGTGGCTTGAGCCCGCCATCGCTGCTTGCAGCTATATTTATTATTATTATTATTAGCTGTACACTTGATAACAAAATTTAATATAAACTTTTGCAATTTTATATATATATATATATATATATATATATATATATATATATATATATATATATATATATATATATATATATAGTGTAAAGTTTTCTTTTATTGCATCTTGAAATAAATGTTTCTGAGTTCTGTGTTTGTTTATTTTTGTTTTTTTTTATTTATTAATTTATTAAAAAAAAATTTTTTAGGAAGATTACAGCCTTTAATCTCCTCAAAATAAATGTGCATATAAACCATGAACAATTTAATTATAGCTATATTTATAAAATGCTTACTAATGACTATTAATTTTAGGAGAAGGCTATATAAAGCAGCAACTGTTGATGTTGAGGCCTAAGATATTTGCAGTAATGATGAAAAAACAACAACAACAACACAAAATTACTTATTTTTTTCTGCTGGTGATTAAAGAGATGTTAACTCTAAGATGTTTCTCTCTCTCTCTCTCTCTCAATAATTTATTAGTGTTTTGTAATGATTTTATTGACCTATAATTCTGGTGATTAAAGAGATGATTCAGTCTCCCTCCCTATCTCTGTCTCTCTCTCTCTCTCTCTCTCTGACACATAGCCCATCCCCTTTCCCACACATTCACACAAACTCAGCACACACACTTAACACACAAACACACACACACACACACACACACACATTACCCACAGTGACAGAGGGACAGTGACATCAGATGTATGATAGTTTTTTAATTTTCTATCATCCATATAGTGTTGTATAGTCATGAAACTATGCATATTTTCATCAGCATGACTTGTCTTCTATGTGTAAATTTTTTTGAAGTGTTTAGAAGCTGCACTTAAAAAAATAAAAGACATTTACTGGTTCCTTTTTTACTGTTATTTCAAAAAATCACCATGACAAAACCATTCAAGCTATCCAAAATTCATTCGCAACTTTTCTGTAAGATAAATTCTTTAAACAGTGGTAAAAGAGGATGTGGTGCTGAACCCTCAAGAGTCACTCAAAACGTATCTGTCCATAAAGCCTATTAAGAATTATTCTTAATACACAGTATTTCACAATACTTCAGCATGTTATTCTAATTAAGTGAGGGTCATTTTATCAGTAAAATACATATTATTTTTCTTTGAAAGATTTCTATAAATAATTTAAATCATTCTCGTTTCTACAATAATTATTTAAAAGTAATCCTATAGCTCCATCTGGTGGCCATTAGTGGTACTAAGAATTGCAAGCTTGATTTATAAGTTATGATAGTTTTAATTTTATGCTGGCTCCTGGACATGATAAAGCTATGAAACTTACTGTGCTTGTTTCAAATGATGACTTCTACATATATAAAAAAATATGAAGAGTTGGAATGAATAATGTTAAAGATACAGTAAAATAACTATTGTATTTTTTTATGTTACTTTCATAAATCGCTATGGCCACACCATTTAAGGTATCCTAAACCCATTCGCAATTTAACATCTTCAGTATATTGGCATCATGTTGAAAAAGTTTGGTGTGAACTACGTGTGTCTTCTTGGAGTATGAATTCATTTACAGGCTGATTTTATCATAAATCCACAATAACATTTCTGAGTTCTGTATCAATCTGTGTTGTTGTTTGTTTGTTTTTATTTTTTTATTTTTCATAGGTAGATAACTGACCCTTTACTCTCCTTTTTAATAAATGTGCTTATAAACCAAGATCAAGCTATTTATAGCTGTATTTATAAGCTGCTTATTAATGACTATTTAATTGGGACAAGACTTTATAAAGCATGAACTATTTACTAATGAGTGCAGTTATTATAAAGTGTTACCAATGCATTTACTAATGTTAACAAATTAGACATTATTTTACAGTGTTATAAAATCCTTTAATGACTTATAAGCATTTGTGAAAGTTCTGCTTGCATTACAGCTTAGTCTTCATCTGTGAGCTGAACAGTTTTAATGTTACATCCATGAGATCATGTAAATTAAGATAAACGTCATGTCACAGGATGGAATAGGTCAGTATCAAATGAGTTTGAAATTATTATTTGCAGCACAAATAAGTATTTTTAGAATTTTGTTTTTAATTCCTGAAACTGTCAGAAAAGGATAAGGCCTGAGAGATTTCTTAAGCTGTAATGAAAACAGCAATGTTAGCAACAGCAACAAAAAATAACAATTTAAAATACATTTTTTTTCTGGTGATTAAAGAGATGATTAAGTCTCTCTCTCTCTCTCTTTCTCTCTCTCTCTCTTTCTCTCTCTCATTGTGTCTGCCACTCAGCTCATGCCTATCCCCCACTCACACACACACAGACACACTCAGTCAGCACACATACATTCCTCAAACAGAGGGACAGAGTGAGTTGAGATGTCTGACAGTTTTTAAATTTTCTTTTAATCATACAGTGTTGTAAAGTCATGAAACTATGCATATGTCCTCAGAATGATTTGATCTCTGTATGAAATTTTGTTTAAGTGTTTGGAAGCTGCAATTTAAAAATACAAGACAATTAATGATTCCCTTTTTACTGTCATTTCAAAAAATCACCACGACAAAACCGTTCAAGCTAACCAAAATCCGTTCGCAATTTAAGTTCCTCAATGTTTTTTCAACATGTAGACAAAGTTTGGTGAGTATAGTGAACATTTCCTGTGAGGAGTATGCATTAAATCAGAGCTCCATTTAAATATTCAAATCAAAATAGCCGACTTCCTGTTTGTCGTAGCTGATGACTGTGAATTAGAAAGTTGTCCGTCTTGAAAAGAACAATTTATGTACCAAGTTTGGTGTCTGTAGCTAAAACTAACCCCCCCACTTTTGACAAAAGGTGGCGCTATAGAGTGCCTCCTTCACGCCCTTTTAAAAGCTTTTGCCATTGTCTAGCTATCACTAATACTGATATGTGTTTTGAGTTTCATGTAAATCTGAGCTTGTTGTCTGCCTCAAACTCACCATAACAGAACATTCAAGTTTGACACGTTGCCATGGCAACACTATATCAGATATCAATATCCCCAAAACAGATTTACATCGGCCGTGTTTTGTCATTATTCTGATGAAGTTTTAAGTAAATTGAGTAAAAATAAGATGCTGAATTCAAAGCATTTGGAAAATGACACACTTCCTGCTGCCAGTTGGTGGCGCTATAATGTTGACTCTTAATAGTCACATATATACGATCGGTATCATACAACGAACAAACCAATGAAGTTTGATCAAATTCAGGAAATGTATGTGGATGTTATTAGACATTTCCTGTTTCTCATTTCTAGCCATAATTTCCACGCCTCGTCACGGGCAAACCGTTCGAGATATCAAAAATCCCCTCGCAATTTTTCATCCCCAATGTCTTGAGATCATGTTCACCGAGTTTCGTGGCGAACGGGTTGAAAACCTCAGAGGAGTATTTCAAATTCCAGAGCATGCTTTTTTTAAACAGCCCTGAATAGCTGACTTCCTGTTGGGCGGAGCCTATGACATAAAGTGTGAAAGTTGTTCGGCTCAATGACATCTATAAGTGTACTGAGTTTCATATAAATACATGCTAGTGTGTGTGAGCTATGGTTCAAGATTTCTGAAGGTGTTCCAGGGGGCGCTGTAGAGCCCCTGTGCCACGCCCGGGTCCCAGTCTCTGTGGCTTCCTGATGGCCGCAGATTCCAATGTGTGTGCCAATTTTCAAGAGTTTTTGAGCATGTTAAGGCCCCCAAAAACCCCCGGAAGGTTTAATAAAAAAAAAAAATAATAATAAGAAGAAGAAATATAGCTGCAAGCAGCGATGGCGGGCTCAAGCCACCAATGCCATCGCCACCCCGGTGGCATCAGGTAAACTGTGCCCAGCGGGCACATGCATTCACAATATCCCTCTGGCAGTGAGGTTTTAAAGGATATGGCAGTTAAAGGGTTAATCCGAATCATCTAGACTTTAAAATCACATTCACAGAACAATATATATATATATATATATATATATATATATATATATATATATATATATATATATATATATATATATATATATATATATATATATATATATATAGTAACACTTTACAATAAGATTTCATTTATAAACATTATGTTAACATGAACAATATTTATATAGCATTCATTCATGTCAGTTAATATTCCAAACTTAAACATTAAAACATTGTTTTGTGATATTTTTTCCAAGCACATTTTACCAATTCCAAACCATATCAATCTTAATAACTACCATTATTTTTTATTTAATCATTTATGAGTGTTATACAATAGTCCAGGAAAGCTGGAAGAGAAAAACTCCTTATATTCATGTGCAGAATTATTAGGCATGTTTTCTTTTACAGATGAAATGCACTAAAAAAGAGTTTTAACTCAAACTATTTTAACTCAAAGTCGAAAATTATGAAATACCCATGAGAAATATCAAACACAAATGCAATACAGAAATGGATAAGTTAAGACTTGACCATTGTACAAAAATGCTGACTGGGTCATGAGGTCAGAAAAGAAGAAGAAAAAAAAAAAAACAGGTCAAGAAGAACTTACAAAAATAATTGCAAAGTAATTAGGAATTAATGTGAAGATTAATTTTTAGTCAATTCTGCAAGACAGACTTTTCAGGAAAGGAGGTGGAATAAAAATGAGCTCCTAAATCTTAATCCCGGATTCTGGAAGATATATTCCTCAAACCATCAGACAAGAGGAGGTGGTGCTGGTCCTTCGAGTCACTCTAATCGGTTCAGAAAGTTAAAAAATTAAATCATTTTTTGGAATCTTAGATCTCTCAGAACCTAACACATTGTAATTCTGAGACTCCAGGAAAGTGGCAGTTCTGTAAAATGTTGGCGCTGGAGACTAAATGCTCCCTGATAGTTTCACACCTAATTCACTTAACACACACACACACACACACACACATTACCCACAGTGACAGAGGGACAGAGTGACATCAGATGTATGATAGTTTTTTTAATTTTCTATCATCCATATAGTGTTGTATAGTCATGAAACTATGCATATTTCCCCAGAATGACTTGTCTTCTATGTGTACAATTTTTTTAAGTGTTTAGAAGCTGCACTTTAAAACAATAAAAGACATTTACTGGTTACTTTTTTACTGTTATTTCAAAAAATCACCACGACAAAACCATTCAAAATTCATCCGCACCTGTTCTGTAAGATACATTCTTTAAACAGTGGTAAAAGAGGATGTGGTGCTGATCCTTCAAGAGTCACTCAAAACATATCTGTCCCTAAGCCTATAAAGAATTATTCTTAATATACAGTTCACAATACTTCAGCTTGATATTCTAATTAAGTGAGGGTCATTTTATCAGTAAAATACATAAAATTCATATTATTTTTCTTTGAAAGATTTCTATAAATGATTTAAATCATTATACTTGTTTCTACAATAATTATTTAAAAGTAATCCTATAGCTCCATCTGGTGGCCATTATTGGTACTAAGAATTGCAAGCTTGATTTATATGTTATGATAGTTTTAATTTTATGCTGGCTCTTGAAAATGATAAAGCTATGAAACTTACTGTGCTTCCTTCAAATGATGACTTCTACGTAATATAAAAAATTATGAAGAGTTGGAATTAAAAATGTTAAAGATATAGTAAAATAACTATTGTATTTTTTTTATGTTACTTTAATAAATCGCTATGGCCACACCATTTAAGGTATCCTAAACCCTTTCGAAATTTAACATCTTCAGTATATGGCTTCATGTTAAAACAGTTTGGTGTGAACTACTTATGTCTTCTTAGAGGAGAATGAATTCATTTACAGGCTGATTTTATCATAAATCCACAATAACATTTATGAGTTCTGTATCAATCTGTGTTGTTGTTTGTTTATTTTTATTTTTCATAGGAAGATAACTGACCCTTTACTCTCCTTTTTAATAAATGTGCTTATAAACCAAGAACAATCTATTTATAACTGTATATATAAACTGCTTACTACTGACTATTAATATTGGGACAAGGCTTTATGAAGCATGAACTGACTATTTACTAATGAGTGCAGTTATTATAAAGTGTTATCAATGCATTTGCTAATGTTAACAAATTAGACATTATTTTACAGTGTTATTAAATCCTTTCAATGATTTGTAAGTGTTTTGTAATGATTTTATTGACCTACAAGCATTTGTGAAAGTTCTGCTTGCATTACAGCTTAGTCTTGATCTGTGAGCTGAACAGATTTACTGTTACATCCATGAGATTATGTAAATTCAAATAAATATCATGTCACAGGATGTCAGAGGTCAGTATCAAATTAATTTGAAATTATTATTTGCAGCACAAATAAGGTTTTTTAGGATTTTAAAAAATCCCTAAAACTGTCAGAAAAGGATAAGGCCTAAGATTTCTATGTGAGTGGCTAAATTTATTTGTTTTTATAACTATAATGCATAAACTATGAAATTATACAAAATTCATAAAAATTTACAACAGTTATTCTTTTCCAATGTTTTTTTTATTTTATTTTATTTTTTATTTACATTTAAAAAAATTAGCCTACGCAATCATTCTAAACAGCTTGAATAAAACCTGTTAATATTTATTATAGACCACTGTAACTGTGTATAATCTAACAAACAAGTTTATTATGAAAATAAAAGCGTGTACACCAGATAAATTGGACGATAAAGAAATTGCTAACAATAATATAATAGAGCATGTTTTAGGTTTTTAGGCGTTTAGATGCAGAAATGGACAAATCAAATGTAAAATAAAATGTAATTGATTTAATTAAATATAGATTAAGTCTTGTTAGAGCAAAATAATAAATAAATACCTACACACATTAAAAAAGCAGCCAAGATTAATGAGTTTAATTTTTTATATAGATTAAAATTGAAGACAGAAGCAGGTATATGCGGTCACTTAATATTAAATTGTTTTCGTTTATATTCGCCAAGCTATTATGTATTTTGAAATAATCTTGTCCGTGATGTGTTCGTTCTTACGACGAAAGGCAGAATCCTGCAGCTCCAGAGATATATGTTATTCTGCCAGTCGCGCTTTCAAATAGTCTTGCACACTTAAACGGGTCACAAACACCTGCATTTAGCTCGTGTTGTGTTATAATGGATGTATTGTGTGCATTTATGGCAATAAGTTATTTAAAAAAGCTCTTAAACAAGAATAAATTCGTTAGTTTTGAACTTGTGACACTGTGCGCGCTGATCGGAGGCAGTGATTTCAGATAGGCAGCCGCAAATATTTCATTTTCACACAAACAGTTCAAAAACATCTTAATTTAGCTCTTGGTGTGTTCTAATTGGTGAATTGTGTGATATCGCTGCAATACTTTATTTTTAATAGCTATAAAACAAGAATAAACTCGTTTTTTCTGAGCTCATCATTCCACACGCTCCTGCTCAGAGCGGTGATTCATCTCTTGTGTTTTCTCACGTATCACTGACCACACATCAATTATTAATGAGCCCTGACCTGATAATAATCATATATGTTGGTTTAGCTTGTCAGTGTGAATTAAATCCAAGTATTTATTTGTATTTTAACCGATTTAAAAGTGAAACCAAAAGACAGTCTCCTCCCTCTTTAACTCCGGTAACTGCACCTGTAGGGGCGCTATTTCTCTCAGACAATGGAAGTCTAAGCACACTCACTCAAACAGAGGGACAGAGTGAGAGGAGATGTCTGACAGTTTTTTAATTTTCTGTTATCCATACAGTGTTGTAAAGTCATGAAACTATGCATATTTACTCAGAATAACTTTTTTTCTGTATGAAAAAAGGTTTTGAAGTGTTTGGAATTTAAAAATGCAGGAAAATTAATAATTCCATCTTTACTGTCATTTAAAAAAATCACCACGACAAAACCATCCAAGCTATCCAAAACCCATTCACAATTTAAGTTCCTTAATGTTTTTTCAACATGTAGACCAAGTTTGGTGTGTATAGTGTTACTCTCCTCTGAGCAGTATGCATTAATTCACAGCTAAATGTAAAAAACAATCCACATTCAAATCAAAATAGCCAACTTCCTGTTGGTCGTAGCTGATGACTGTGAATTAGAAAGTTGTCCGTCTTGATAAGAACAATTTTTGTACTGAGTTTGGTGTCTGTAGCTAAAACTAACCCCCCCACTTTTGACAAAAGGTGGCGCTATAGAGTGCCTCTTCCACGCCCTCTTATGAACTTTTGCCAGTGTCTAGCTGTCACTAATACTGATATGTGTTCTGAGTTTGATGAAATTCTAAGCATGTTATTTGCCTCAAAATCACCTGAGAAGTATTCCAGTTTGACATGTTGCCACGGCAACAATATTTTTAGATAATCCAATTTCCCCCAGCAGATTCATATCGGCTGTGTTTTAACATTATTCTGATGAAGTTTGAAAGCAAATCGAATAAAAATAGGATGCTGAATTCAAAGCATTTTGAAAATGACACACTTCCTGCTGCCAGTTGGTGGCGCTATTACTCTGACTCCTAATAGTCACATATATGTGATCGACATCATACAATGAATAATCTGATGAAGTTTGATTGAAATCAGGAAATGTATGTGGATGGTATTAGACACTTCCTGTTTCTCAATTCTCGCCATAGTTTCAACGCCTCGCCACGAGCAAACCGTTCGAGATATCAAAAATCCCCTGGCAATTTTTCATCCCCAATGTCTTGAGATCATGTTGACCGAGTTTGGTGGTAAACGAGTAAAAAACCTATAATCAAGTTATGACAAGTATATCAAATTCCAGAGCATGCGCTTTTTTACATAACTCTAAATAGCTGACTTCCTGTTGGGCGGAGCCAATGACATGCAATACAAAATTGTTCGGCACAATGAGATCTATATGTGTACTGAGTTTCATATGAATATGTGCAAGTATGTGTGAAGCTATACATCACATTTATGACTGTGTTTCCAGGGGGCGCCGTAGAGCCCCTGTGCCACGCCCGGGTCCCAAACTCTGCAGGCTCTAAAGGGCACAATTCCAAAGTGTGTGCAAATTTTCAAGAGTTTTTGAGTATGTTAGGGACCCCAAAAGCCCACAACT
>NW_020524649.1:0-36424 GCF_003368295.1 Carassius auratus
ATTTAGAGGAAGATAGGAAAAATATTAAATATATATATTTAGAAGCAATGACATAAAGTAAAACAATTATTGCAAATGTTGTTTACACAGACCTTTTAACCCTTTATTATTATAAAATGCTGCTCACAAAATGTGTGCATTGTTATTAACACATTTGTGAAAAAAAACAGAAACTCACTAGCTACTGATTTTTCATGTTTCTGATTCAGAATAAAGAACTTGTACATTAGTCTGAGAATCAGGCAAAATTGGTCACACTGTATGGTTTTGATTCAGTACAAATAATAAACTTTTAACGAGTCAGTTCTCAGACTACACTGATTGTGCTGTTGAGTTTTATTCATTAAAAAAAACAGACTCATAAGATTTATTCAAAAATATGACTAGATTGATCGTGCTTTGTGGTTTTAATTCACTAGAGAAAAGACTCATAAGAAGCATTTTTTCAAAAACTGGACTAAAAAGTCTTGTATTGTTTTTGATTCACTAAAAAAACTACTCTAAAAAACCCACAAGATTTAATCTACATGTTTTTAAAGATGTATCCCATTCTCCTTTTCATGTTTTGCATAAGAATAGCATATCAAACGAGCTGTTTATGTGCTATTTTTGCAGATAAGTCTTGCCTCCCCTAGCGATGTCGTTTTTGAAAACTAAGCAGAACAAGAGCAGCTTTGCACAATGGGCAGTTGTTGTTTGTTTTGCTAACCCACTAAGATGGTTAAGGTCTCTGAAATGGCAGACTCTGCTTTAGGGCTGAATAAGACATAGCAAGGCTGATGTGGTCGGTTACAATGCCTGTCGTTTCTCCCCGCTGTGCACCCATGAGCTTAAATTGCTAATGGCCCTGCCATGTATAAATACTATTCTCTAGCTAATTAGTCACACTCACCCGCTGAGGGCTGCGGTTGCAGCTCACACTGTAGGTGAGGCCAAAGGCCCACGTTTTAAATTCTCTCCTGCAAACAATACATGTCAGAAAGCTTTATCATGATCATTCTTCTACGACATAGGGCAGTTGGCTGGAGCTTAAAATGGGACAGCAAAATGCCAGTGAATTCATAAAATAGGAAACTCAAGCTATTAGAAGGTGAGAAAGTAGGCCTCATTTGAAGAATAAATACAGAGGAAGGAAATGTAGGTCTTTGAAAAGTTTGAAGCATAAGTAAACAAAGTGCATTTATTTATATCAGTTTTCATGCTTTTGTTTGTGGGTCAGTTCAATTAAGAGTTCTGAAGTTTACTGCAATATCATGTAAAATAAAATTTTCATATTGAGGATTTTAGTGACCTTGATGCATAACAGTACCAGTAAGACATTCTCATGAGATGCAAATTCATAATTTTTTAATTCTTCCTAAGACCTAAGAATATCTTAATTTACCGAATGAACTTGACATCCTCAAGTGTGAGTTGCTTTCTGGAACAAGATGGATGGAGAGTAGCTCGTTGCATCTGTAACAGTTGCAGCAAATGCAAGTGCATTAGTCTTTGGCACAGTGTACAAAATATAGCAAGGCGAATGGAAAGTGAGAAGATTGTCAGTGTTTTACAAAGAAAATAGCAGATGGCCTGGATCTTGCCTCTGGCATTTGTGCCCTCTCCTGCTTCTACTATTAAAACATGATGGGTGGAGGAGGGAAACTTAATATTTCAACTCTGGGTAACAATTTGTGAGCTTCACACTTCACAACAAAGGCGACTGAAAGTTCTTTGTTGGATGGCATTAATCATGGCATTGAACCTCAGTGATACCAGCAGTAAAAGGCAGCCATAAAAACAGGGGTGCTTTCATTTACTGTTTCTTTAAGATCTGTGGTCTCAGGGATACTAGATATTTTCTTTCTGTGATATCTCATGTCATCGCTGTTGTTTTCAGTAGCTTGGTTTTCATCTGTAATTGTGATGGACTTTGTGACACAATTACTCATTTTTTATTAGTCTTGATACCTTTCATACCGTATTAATAAAACTTTTTTAACTTACATATATAAAATATAGAAATCTTTGTTCACTTTTAAATATAAAAATGTAAAAAATTCAATTTAATCAGTTACAGTAATAAACTTTATATTTGGTGGAAAATTTGTATTACATATTTAATATATATTTTTGCATCCACATTTTGAATTTCAAGGCATTTTTTGCCATTTTCTGTCACATTTTTGCCCTGGCAACTTTTCATTCCTGCCCCTTGTCCCTAACAATTCATTTAATCTATTATTATTGTTTTTTTTTTTTTTGCATATAGGGCATACATATGTTATGACAGTCCAGCTGATTTGAGTGAAAAAAGAGCTGAGCTTTGAATGTTGTCCTCTCATGAAACGCCTGTTGTTTTTAGACGTTTGGAAAAAGTAACAGACTGGCCTCAGATGCAGGGGGATTCCATATGTGAAAACATGTCACCTGGGCTTCCCTCATCATCTTTTTCCTCTATTTTGCTTAATTCTCTAATTTGTGCTGTTTTTGGACAAAGAAAAGGCAGTAGATTTAACCAGGTTGAATCGATTAAGTTGTAACTGAGGTAAATTGCTGTCAAAATAAACAAACATACAACATACTAACCAATTTGAAGTGGTTTTTCTTAGCTCTCCTTCCAAGTTGAGTTCGCTCAGATCAAAGAGGCTGATATGCCTGATTATTGACCAATATTTGGATGGAACCCGAGCCGTGGACTGGAGGCGACAGCTCTTCCTTTTGATTGGGTGAGTGATGAATTACAAGGAAGTGCAGTAACTGGAGCTGAATCTACCACACCATGAGAGGCGGCTGGAGTGTGTTTTATGTAGAGACAGACAAGCTCCCGTTTCCCATTGTCTCTGTCTGAGACTTCCATCAAACAGAGGGTTAATGTTACAAAAGTCTGAAACACTTGAGCAGTGTGTGTGTCTGCTAGTGACTGTCATTTATTATTAATGAAGTGGCAACAGTGAAAGATGTGTGAGAAACCTGCACCGTACCACATCCGTCATAGTCCATATATAAATAAACTCCAGACACCTTGTGCACTTCCTCTTCCTTCACATAATGCACACTTATGGGTCCTTTTTCTAATAGTTTATTTATATGTTGCTTAAGGTGTAAACAATAAAAATAAAGTAGTTTTAATATGAGAAAATCATCAATCAATTTGAGTTTCCAAAAGCAAAGACCATGCAGCTTTCTGATTTAAGTAGATATTTTATGGAAAATGGTTTTAAGTCATTTCCTTTCCACACTTCATTATAAATCTTAGAAACACTCAAGAGTTGTCCACGGAAAACAGCACTGCAGGATTTTAAAGATGTTATTTCTTCAAGCTCCTGAGAGAAAATTTCTAGGTCATGCTAATATACGTATGAAACTACAAATCTGCTTTCTGAACACACAGAAGAGAGGAAATTTTCCTGCTCAGGAAAAGCAGATCTTATCAGACTCACACTGTTGCCCCAGAAATATCTGCCACTGAGTCCTCTTGCGTCACATGGGTGCACTTTGGTTTACCTCCATTTATCTACCTTTGTTTGTTTGTTGTTGTTGTTTTGTTTTTGCTAAATGCTCATATTTGCATTCTTTTTAATTTTTTTTTTTGTCTTTAATACTTAATAAAGCATCAATAAAAGTGTAAAATTAGTCCATACCTCTACATCTTGAGTCTTTTGAACTCAAACGATAGCTTCATGAATTGCGATATTCATACATCTTCATCACCGGTAAAGGCTAACTTTATTAGCAAAGCCACATTATCAGCATGTTGATCAAATGACCATGGCAGATCACATCTGATAAAGTTACTCACTTTCCATTGTGCCAGAATGAGTCAGTGTTCATTCACAGCTATCAAAGCCACATGTTCGTCACCATTTCTGACAGACAGTCAGGGGAAGAAGTGACTGCTTAGCATCATTTGACATTATCTTTATGACTCTATGTCACTGTGATTTAAAAATCGCAGAGTCTTTCTGACCACTTCTAATACTATAAGGGAGATTTCCGCCTTTGTCTTCACGAATACAATTAGCTGAAACAGTCTCTTTAATAATCAGGGAGATCCATCGCACACTTTGTGGCCATCACTTTTAATGTCTCAAATCAAATCAAATGGCAAATGAAGGCAGCAAGGAAAAGCAGTGCTCTCCTGTACTTCGGGTGGAAACAAACGACCCGAATTAGAGGTCTCATCAGTTCTGTCTCCCGGATCAGAGCTCCTCTGCCCGTCAAAGTCACGTTTTAATCGCCAAGGTAATTTGAATTCAAATTAATGAAAACAAATGGCTCCCTGAGCTCCTGGCGCTCAGTGTAATAAATTATTATTGCTCCCAACAATCACATCTCCCTGCATTTTTCAATTACACGCCCCCTGTTGAGTTGCTCAAGGATAGCCCACTTTGATGAAGATAAATGATCTTCCTGGGACATCGGAGTGTCTGTTACCTCATTGTAATAGTTCTCTAATTTAGGCACATCTTGCATGATGTGAGACATGATTTATCCGTCTATATCTCTGGCTTGACATCGCAGTAATATAATTGAAAGCAGGTGCTAATTACACTTTTGATTGGGCAGGAACATTAACAAACAGAGGACGGCATGTTGATCAGAAAAGCTATTTTCCACACTGCGATTTAACAGTAATTAACATCATGTCAGCAAGTTTTCTTTATAAAAGTCAAAGTCTGGGTTTTACTTTTTCTGGACAGAGTGGACTTTGGATTAATCAAGCCACTGCTGTTTCAAAGTGTCGTTGGTACCCTCTCCATCTGGCATTGTGGTTAATTGGCATCCCAGATTGCCCTACAAGCCAAGTAATCTGTTGTCCAATGTCACCATCCCCCTGTCTGTCACCACGAGTGGCTCAGGTTTCCCGATCCAAGCTGCTCTCTGCCACTGACGCAAACCGGATCCCTGGTTGTATGGTGCACTGTAAAACAACTTTCAGATTTATCACCTTTGAAATAATATTTCTCATTCTTTATCCACAATAAAAATGATCGACTGGGCCAATGTAAACAATAGCAATAGGAAAAAACACACAGAGTCCTGTGAATTATTTAAACACGCCTACATCACACATTCGGGTCGGTGATTTATAATCCCAATACACGCAACTTAGTGTACCTCTCAGGATCTCTGGAGAGCCGTATTAGTCCTGTCATCTCTTCAACAAAGAACGTGAAGTTCTGCAGGCTCGGATTGCAAGGGAACATCAAGATGTAATTGCTGAATGGTTAACATAGCGGGGCACTGGATTTAACTGCACTTTAAATAAAGGTGTTCATTCTAACAGAGCAGCCTTTGGGAGCATGTTGCCAACCCACAGTGGTGTTAATGACAGGCACTCATTCAATGTCTTCACTCCCTGGAAGAACTTACGATAATTGTTCTGGTGGCGTGGAAAAGCGAGTTTTTGAAGATGGGCCGAGACAGAGGCCAGCCAGTGGGTCTAAAAACAGATGGGCTCTTCTACTCACAAGTAGTTCTTGTCCCCACAAAAATATCTTTATATATCATTATTTTATATATCTCAAATTAAATAACAAATATATGCTAACTTTTTAGAATAATTAACTAAGACTTACAGTAATTTTGATTTAATTATATTATTAATAATAATAATAATATATTCTAAACAAATATTAATTTATATATAACTCTAATCATAAATAATAATTATGAAAATTTTACAATGCAAGATTATTTAAATATAACAAAGTTACTACTTTTATAATAAATTATAATATAATTACATTATTATTATTATTATTATTATTATTATTAACTTTAATTTAATTTATTAGTATAACATACACAGATAAAAATATAATAATATCTGCCAAAAACTAATATAATGCTAAATAATACATTAAGAAAAAAAATATGTTTATGTTTCAGTTTTAGCAATATTTGTAGAAGACTGGATGACATAAGTGACAAATATACTTTATATGCGTTTCAACTGAGGACAGTTGGGCTGTGCACTGAAGAAATATTCATACCAAAAAGACACTTCATTTCGATGTCAATTCTCAGTGTCAGTCACTGAACAGACATGTCATGGTTAACAGGGAGTCAAGCTTCTCTACGTCCCGCTTACTCAGAATGAAACACCATAACCACAGCTGCAACAGCATTCACTTTTCACAAGCTTGGCCTCTTGTCTGTTGGCAAGCTTAATTCTGAAAAATAACACCAAATGCTCTTCCATTCAACATACAGACAGACGCTTATGTCTTCAGAGCATTCTCACTGAGTGACATGAAAAGGTCTAATCACCAGAGAGGTCCTCCAGTGAGCACTTTTCAGAAACATTTTTGGTTATTCCATTGACTTTACATGTCCTTGGAGAACCACTGAACCCTTTAATATGATGTAGATAAGCGTTGGCTTGCAGATGTACAATTCGTTCTGCCTCCCAAGTTATCACGCTGGTAATGACTGTTCTTCCATATTAGACTCTTGGCACAGCGCGATATAAAGGGATTGATTTACCCATCTGAGCTCTAAAAAGTCTTTATAAGGTTCAATCTGGATACATAGGAGTAGAACTTTTGTTGGAACCATTTTTGAAGGCCTGGAGCAACAAAACAGTGTTGATGCAAAGCGCGATGAAAAATGAGTGTCTGTTAGCCTACACCAAGTATAACATTTGCAATCTGCCCTTTATTTTAAGTACAAAGGTTTACAAACCAACAACAAACTGAAGGCCCTATCTTGCGGCAATTTCACAATAATGTGGTGGATAATTCTGTATCAAGACAACAGCATTACTCTACACTACTCCCAACCACTACAATATGGAAATAATAAATCACACTGTAAGAAAGTTATGGTCTTCCTCAGTATTTTGTTTTGTTTTCCAGTGCAAAGTGCCCTGTGTGTGTGACTTATTTTAAAGCCCACCAGTGAAAGTATTTTTTTAAGCCTGTAATGAATGGTTGGTCTGTCTGTGTCACTACACAGTCATAGAAAAGACGCCAGGAAGTGTATACAGGACAATGTAAGAAACAAACAGATGAGCACCAGCTGCACTGCATCGGCCCAGATGGGCAGATCTTCAGACTACTCTTATTTAGCAACCTTTCATTCTTTTTACTGCAAACTGAATCCACAGACCTTTAGATTCCCTCACAGTTCACTTCACTTTCCACGGAACAGGAGCTGAATTGTCGGCGCACCTAAAGTTCAATCAGATTCACTTTCTATACATAAATCATAGGCCTTTTTTGCACTTAAATACTTTTAAATGTGCTGCATGCAATTCCCTTGCTTTTCATTGTAATAAACTATTTTTAAGATAAAATGTATTTACTTCATCTTGTAGCACTCAAGGAACCTGGTCGTATTTTACAGCTCACATTGGAAGAGAGCCCTTCCTGCTGTTAATCAGATACATGGCTACATGGGGGATACAGCACAGGTGGAACACTATTACTTACAGTACGTCCTAGTCAACACCTGCCCTGTTCTTCTCACCACCTATACTCTTCTGCTTTTCCCATCATTTCCTCTCGTCCTCTTTTTCTGAATAAGAGGTTCATAAGTGAAGCTCCAGCTGTATGTATACAAGAAGACCTCTGTCTGCATTTATAAGTCTCTGGTTGCTCTCAAAGATCCATTGGCTTCCCTTTATGAACTGATCCTTTGCTCTCTATAATTCACTGCAGATTCCCAATATTCACTCATGGGTTTTGTAAATGAGGCTTCTGATTGCAAACAGCACTGACCATATTTGCAAACATGCTCAAATGACTTGGATGAATTTACACTTACTCATAAAAACAGCTGCAGATACATAAGATACATAAGTCACAATATTACTATATTCATCATTAAGTATGCACTAAAATGTATTAAAATTGTATGTACAATTGGAACCAATACAAATGCAAAGATTATGTAGGCTTAGTCAGAATAAGTAGGATAAGAATAAAGTGCAATATTAAGAAGAAAAAAGCTGTTTTGGACAGCTCTTTGGCATGGAAGTCTCGAACATCACAAATTATTGCACCAACCCTCAAATAAAAAATGTGGATTACATGGCCAATGAAAAGACTGAAAAACAAATGTGTGATTGAAGATCTTACCGCGCATGCTCTCAGGAAAATGTGCACACCAGCGTGCTTTATGCAGATTTGTAGTTTGTATCGACACTAAACGAGGGTTCGTATGTACATGTCTGTGAAACCTTCTGCACTCATGAGAAATAGGCATGCTGTATGAAATCATTACGAGAGTTTCTCAAGCCTGAAGTACTTTGGATTCTGAATTCTACAAAACAAACTCTTTCTCAGAACTGGTTTGGTGCCTCTATTTGTAATTTCTATTTGCATTATCAACATTTTCAATGTAATTCTGTGGAACCGCTTTAGGAGAACGTTGACAAGTTAGTGCTGTATAACATTGTGTGCTATTTTTACATTTGTTACAAAAAAGTTATGTCTGCACTGTACTGTGAACCCAAGAGTTGGTGGATTTACAAGGTAACTGTGAGATCATTTCCACACTCTTATAAATCACTGGCTCTCTCCGAATACACAGTTCCAAATGACTTTACCACGACAATACACCCACTCTAGAGCTATACGCAGAAAATAAAGTCACTGTCTTCTTGATCTCTTCAGCTCAGTGACAATAGCAGCGGCTCGGGAAGTGTTATAAAACTGAAAGAAGAGCTCGGTTAGGGTTTATATTAATTCTTAAAGTATGTTCAAATTTCCGCACATGTGGTTTCAGTTGCATGATCAATGACTGGAGTATGTCAGATACCAACCACATCCTTCGCCAGTTTCCTTCTGCAAGTACAGTAAATCAGACCTCGCTAAAGGAATCGCTTTATGTCAGCGGGCTGCTATTGTCAATAAGTGGAGTTTCATTTTATAGTCACACTTTAGATGAAAAAATGCTGCATTATTTGCACAAACCACAACAATAATTAAATAAAGATGATATAGGATTGCCAACAACTACAAAATAATACAATGAATGTCAATGATTTCATTCCACCAACACATTATGTTTACTATGAGGCAACAGTGGCATTATTGGTCTTCACTAATTGGAAACATTTGGAGAACATGAAGAAAACAGAAGCAATAATGAAATCCAGATGGGTCCTTATTATTGCAAGACATGCCTAAAATCACATCAGCTATGGGAAGAGTGTTTCATTTCCAACACATAAAGGTAGCTTCTCAGCAAAGAGTGATTGTTCAATTAATAATAATAGGGAACATCCCTCCTGATGTGAAATTACCACTCATTTGTGGTTTAGCACTTTACAAAAAGTTGAAGACAGCTCAAGCGGTGGTTGCTATAGTTCAGAAAACCAACAAGGCCTGGAAACTTGCTAATCGTGTTTTTGCACAAATGTTTGGATTTGAAGGCTTTCCTCCTCTTTTGCAAGGTCAAAAGGCTTTCCATGCTGTCACAGGAGCCCATGTGAGAGGCGGTATTTACTCTGCAGTAAAAGCAGAGTGGGAACACTCTGCCCCATGTGCCATGGCTTTGGCTGTAAAGTCTCTGTTTTTGTTTCTCCTACTGAAATTTATCATCCACAGCGTGGCCGCAATGACATTTGGAAACCTCGGGATGTGTACAGATCAAGTGCAGGATGAAAAGCTGAGATGTGCTGACATACTAAATAGGATTCGATATGCTAAAGTTCTTTTGCTATAAAATTGGCTACAGCTGTGAATAAAAAAGGTGTAGGAATTTAACATTTTCTGTTCCTGATTCTGGCGCATAAGAGTAATTAGTTTTGTAATCAGACTTAGGCTAACTTGCCAACACACTGATAGAGCAATTTGAAACTAGATTAAAAAAAGTTAGTCTAGACAAACTTTAAGTTGGCTTTAGAAAGCCAGACCAGGAAGTTAGAAAAAGTTCTAAAAGCTTAAAAAGTGTAAAGTTTTAAAAGCTTTTTTTTTTTTTTTTTTTTGAATGTTTTGAAGGTAATATGGTCTGTCAGACATAGATAGATAGATAGATAGATAGATAGATAGATAGATAGATAGATAGATAGATAGATAGATAGATAGATAGATAGATTGGGGGTTGCTGTGCAGTTGCTAGGGTACCCAGAGCAGTTGCTATGGTGTTACTAGCATGTTATTAACATGATTAGTATGTTCCTAACATCTTTCTAGCATGATTAGCAAGTTACTAGCAGGGCTAACAAGTTACTAGCATGTTTCTAGCATGAATAGCAAGTTACTAGCATGATCAGCATATTGTTAGCATGACTAGCAAGTTGCTAGCATGCCTAGCATGATTAGCAAGTTAATAGCATGTTGGTAGCATCTTTCTAGCATGATTAACATGCTGTTAGGAGGACTAGCAAGTTACTAGCATGATCATTGAATCATCTCATTTGTACATTTGTACATCTGCTTGTGCCCCATTGATCTCTGGTTCATCTGCAGATTTAATGGCAATCTTGCAGTGCCACTGAAATTAGTGCGTGGTCCACTGCAGTGCAGGTTTATTTTAGCATGGTATTTTGTCTGTGAAAAACATAAACAAAAAAACATTACATGAATAAAATGCTTTGAATATGACAAATGATATTTGGATGAAATACAATCATATAGTGTTTTTATTTGTAAAAACAGGTATAGGAAGAGTAATACATTTCTGATACATCTCATAACTAGAGTTTATAATTGAGCTTTCCATCGAAGTACAAGGTTAATCATTTAGAACGTAATACAGCAATATAGTAGTTCGATAACCTTTTCACACAGCCAGTGGAAAATTAATGCAAATAAATACATGACTGTAGACCAAATGGGACGATTTACGCAATTTAAAAGCTCATATGTGCTCTGATAGTCTATAATAAACATAACTTTTAAGACATTAGTGTGCTGAAAATTATTGTGCTGTTGCTTTGCATCAAGCTAAACAGTGAGAAGTCCTGCAGTATCACAGAATATTGGTCCATTAGCATTTCCAACCCAGTCACACATTTGTTGCTTAATATTGTGAGAGCGATGTCTTCAGATGGTTTACTGCAAGCGTTCCTTCTCCATTACATCTGTAAGCAGATACGTGCTCTGCTGTCCAAAGTCAAATCCTGGTTTCCAAGCGATTACGCCTGCTGGCAGACACTCATAGGCTATACATACAGATAAGAAGGCTGTGGTTTGTAATCTCATTGCATCAATCCTATTTCTTTGGGTTAATTCCTCCTGCTCTGACCTAATGTCAACTAAGAGGTAAAACAGCTTGTTATAATCAAGAAGAGTGCAGATAAAGAAAGATGAGCGGCAAGCTGCCCACATAGAGAAATTAAAAGGCACTTTGCTAAAAGTATCTGTCTAGCAGCTGGTTCTTCTGAGAGTGTAAAAAGCATTTAAAATGAAGAAAGCCTTTCTCACAGAAATCTAAAATCAGACGCTGTAATGCTGTCAAAATCAAACCAGTGCAATACTATAAGAAAATCACATAACTGGACACACTTCTGTTCAAAATGTGACAAATGTTAAATTAATTCTAAATAATAATTAATCCGCATAACTTTTGTCTTAAAAAAAAACTAACAAAAAAAAAAACATTCAAGGCAAAATGACAAAGAGTCCAGAAAGGCTATGAAATCATCGTTTTTAAGCCAAAATGGTACAAAAATAGATATCAGATCACACAAGGACATTGCACAGTTAATGAAAATATCTACCATATTTCCAATGATATATTCAATATTTGAGTAATAGAAGTGGTCATACTATATCAGATACACAATTAACACATCCCCATGTCTGCAACTTAAAAACACATATATTTTTGCCTTTCTGAGGAAATGTAAGGACTGTAAGGATTTGTTCATGAAGAGTTTTCAGTTTGTCAGTGGTGATCAGGAAGTAGTGAGATGCTTTGTAACACTTCCAGCCAGACTTTGTAACAAAAGAGGTATTGTTCCTGAAATCAGAGAGAAGAAACCTGTCCAGAGGATTTATATGACTATATTGTATATTGAGAAGAAGGATAATGCAAAAATAATGAATAAACAAACCTACACAGTGACTGAGAAATAATGTGCACTAGTCAATTTCCCATCATTGATTTATATATTCACCTGAAGGAAGCACTCTTACTCAATGTCCTGACATACTCACCTTGGTTTGAATCATGCCGTGCCGCTGGAGTCTCATCTCCTTTACAATGCCACTCACGTTAATCTATGGCAGCAAACAGAAGAACAAACAGTACATTCAGCTCCTCATAATGTTACACTGTGTATTTAAATGAGAATTCTTTCATTACTTATCAACACAAATTTTCACTTTTGGATGACCTATTGCTTTAAGTTTGGTGCTAATGCTATGCTTGTTTAAAATACTCACACTTAGGTCTTTCTCAATTAGACTGAGGATGACGTCAGTGCAGATGAGGACTCCAGATCGGCCAATGCCTGCACTGCAGTGGACTATGATCGGCCCTTTAGTGTGAACAGCCCTCATGTAGCGCATGAAGCACACCAGCTGCTCGGAGGAGTGTGGCGTGCCATGGTCAGGCCATGTGGTGAACTTTAGATGCTTTACAAAGTGAATGTCTCCACTCTGGAAATGTACACAATTTAATGGGTTTTGAATACAAAGTTGCATAACAAATCAATAATTGAGATTTTGGGAGATTCGAAATTTAAACAGTTTTGTCTTATTTCCAATAGAAATATCGAAACGTTATTAAAACATGTAAAAAAAAACAATTATAAATAAAAAAGCATTTAAAATACATTTAAATAAAAGATTAATTCTGCATTAGAGTTCAAATAGCTGACAGAAACAAAATCCACAAGTAATCCACACAACACCAGTCCATCAGTTCATTTCTTGTGAGGCAAAAAGCTGTGTGTTTGTACAGTAAAAAACAAATCCATCATTAAAAGTTCATCCACCATTAAATGTATTACTTAAATTGTCACTTCTGGCCAAACTGGCCGATAACACTTAATAACACTTGCCCAAATGAAAAGTCCTTCCCCTGTTGTCAAAAAAATCTTTCTGACGGCACCCATTCACTGGTGAGAAAGTGATGTCATGCTACATTTCTCCAAATCTATTCGAATGAAGAAACCCATCTATATCTTGGATAGCCCGAGGGTGAGTAAATTCCCTGAAAAAAATGTTTCTGGGTGAACTATTCCTTAAGGGATGTTGAAATCATAGCGTGACTGTGATGCTTAAAAAGTGGCTTTTACAGTGAAATGGTTACAGTAAGAAAATTTCCATCAGGTACATGCTCCTAACCTCTTTTTCCACCATCTTGATGACCTTAATGTGGAAATAGCCAAGCATCTGGTAGTTATCCAGGTGGAGCTGGTAACAGCTGGTTTCTTTGGGAATGTCGAGCTTCTCGGGCCAGTACTTGTGGCATTTTACCCGGCCATGTTCCACTTCCCGAGTCATCATGGCGATAACATCAGACTTGTTCTCCCACACCATCTGCCAGAAGTTATCCTGGGTGCCAGGCAAAGGGCCCTGAGCAGAGATGTAGAAGAGCTTCTCTGTGCCCACCTTCATACGAATGTAGCTGGCATTGATGTAGCCCTCATTCCCTCCGACAGGAACACGCGTTTTATCATCTGATTGTTCAAACAGTTGAGATAAACAGGGATTGTGAATTGTGATCAATTCATCTTCATACACAGTTTGAAAAACTAAGCAATTATTTCTGCTGTAATGATAAATGTATGTTCCTCAGCCAAGAGTTTAGTACAATTGAGCTTAAACAAGCATGCATGTTATGTGGCCATAATATAAGATAAGAAAACAACAGTTAAACTCTCTATGATGGCTCAATTCCTATGGGGAAACTAAAGCACAGTGCTCATATGAAAACCAGCTGGTATAAAGGTATAAAGTTTTTCTCTTTTCAGATTCATTTAAAATCCATGCATAAGCAAACTGCTTTACTATCAAATGTATGCTTCCCAAACCACAAACAATTTTTTATTTGAAACGTAGGTAGGAGGTTTATACGAGGCCTCAGCATTCCTGTAATGAGGTGATTGCTGTTGTTGGCTTCGGTAGCCAACAGTGTTATTAATCTGCAAACCAAGAATGCAATGTTTTTGGTTTCCCCATAGAGGAGGAACAAATTGTACCGAGGTACAACAAATAGCTCCAAATAAATGAAATAAGCTCTCAAGGTCATGCTGGCTGGAAAGTCTGAAGGAGTGAACACAGGGAGCACGGTGAGAAGAATATTTTAGAGTATTCTCATGGTGATGTGTTGGTTCTTGTAGCCCATTTAGACTTGAGACTTTAACTTGCCATTTTTTTAAAATCCTGAAAGTAAATAAACGCAATGATAAATAAACGCATGATAAATGATTTTTTTTGTAACTAGAATTACAAAAAAACTACATTGCCTGTTTTTTTTCGGTTTATTTCAGTTAAAACCATAACATTACATTATTACTTATTAGGGTTGGGTCCTTCAGACTTACTGTTTCAATTTTTGGGGTCAGATTTAAAATATTATTAAAATAATATTTTTTTTTAAATAATAAAAAAACAATATATAATTTTAAGAATGAATAAAACACTTGTATTAAGAAAAGATGACTTAAACTAATCAAAATTGACAGTAAACACTTTTATATCATTACAAAAAAATTATAATAATATGAATGCTATTATTTTTATAACTTACTATTCATCAAAAAATATTAAGCAAAATCAATTATTTTAAATTGTAATAATGACCCCCAAACCTCTGTAAACATATACAAATATAACAATATAATAAAAATATAATATTTTAATCTCAAACATCCTCTTTCCATATTTGACCTACATATACTACGAGTTCATCAGTCAGGCTCTGGTGAGTTTTAAATATTTAATTAACTATGCTAAGATTTTGTGATTTTTCACTCATTTTATGTAGGTCCTATTTGTTAATAGCTTGTTTTGTCCTGTTAATCCAGAATCAGTAAGTGATATATATATATATATATATATATATATATATATATATAGTGAGAGTGCTGAAGGGATTGCTGTTGTTACACTTTAAAGGGGTCTGCTTGCGAAAACATGTTCAACACCTCAGAAGAGGAAAAGGGGTGAAAAACGAAACTGAGAGGAAAGGAGATAATCCAGGGGGGCATATGTGAGAGGAAGCGTATGTCACTGGGACTAGGTAAATTCGTGCGGAGCGGCCTCCACAATGGGTGGCATCATGCTTCCTGGAGAAGGTTGCAGCCCTTGAACTGCCTCCAGCAATAACAGTGGTTAAATCCCAGGGGCCTCACACTTTTCAATCCCGGGCGCTTTATTTGGGGAACAGAAGCCCAGTGAGTTGCCGTGATAATAAACAAACACTCCAGGCCAGGCTAGGGCCAGTCTGCCTCCCGCCAGCACATAAGCGCCGTATTGTGCCTATTCTGTACAGAGACCCCCTCTCTTCAATACAACTACAGCCCGCTCTCTGCATACTCGTTCTGACCCTGCACATGAATGGATGTTTCCCATTAACAGTGAAAGCAGATCTATAAGTCACACATCTCCTGTTTGACTTTACGTTTGCAGCGTTCTGTGTTTTGTTTTAAACTGAGGGCAAACAACGCCTCAAGTAGCCTCTGACCTGATTACACTTCACACCAGCAAAAACTGAAACAGTACTAAGAGGATAACCATGGCTGCAGTGTGAAAATGGCACCACATGGGTGAGGAGGTCCGGAAAGCCGCAAAGAGGTGGCTGATAGAGTGTGAAATACAGAGTCAAAGAGATGTCTACACTGGCACTGTAATCTAATATCCAGCACTGGTAGGAGACCTGGGAGTTAATAACCAGGGATTGGTTACATTTCATGTAATTGCCGTGTCATGTGTTCCATTGTTTACAGGTAAATGTATACAGGATTCAGTCCTCTGCTCACATTCGCTGTTATCTTAAACTGAACAAATGTTCTTTGCTCTGGAGTATTACTGTGAATTCACAGTAAATTTTGTTTGAGCAGTATAGCCAAACAAATCATTTAAATGTAATTAATAGTAATATATTAAAATTGTGTAATAATTAATAAATCAATAAATAAAGTTAAACAGGAGACTCATAGATTAATTTAAATCTTCACAATGAACAATGTGGGACAATATGGATGTTTTTTTATTTACAGTGATTCTTAACATTTTACTGTAAAAATCTGCATTTTTTTTTTTATTCTAAGAAATTAGAGTTTCCTGGCAGTGTACAGTGTGTGGTCCATGTGGTTGCAAAATGGTGTGAAAATGTACACCCAAAAATCTGTTTTATGAGAACTGAGGCTTGCAAACTGTAAAACGGCAATAAAAATTCTAACTGGGTTTGTGGAGGATTATGGGAGAAACAGAGGAACTCACAGGGCAGGATATCTCTGTATCTGTTCTTCTCCCGGTTTTCGTGTGCTTTTCCAACCAGGCAGTTGTCTGAGGGTTTCAAATGCTCTAAAGCCTATTAAAAAAAAGAGTCACACATGTTCACACTTAAATTACCATTCTTCAAATACTTTGATGTGTATTGTAGACACTATATTAGAGAGATAAACTACAGATTTATATGAAAATATTAAAACATTAAAAAAAGATGTTGTTGTATAAATAAGCAATAAAATATAGTTGTTTGTATTGATGTCAACAGTAAGAACCCACCATAAACTCTTTGATCAGATCTTGCTTTTCTAACTGTTCAAGGGCCTGTATGAGGGCTTTGACCCTGGAGCCAGAGTACTGCCCATTCTTAGATGGAGATATCACTGCAAGCCTAGCAAGCTCCACTTCTGACACAATAGGTCGACCTTAATGTAATAAAGCCTTTTCAGGTGATTTAAGGATCTACACAAGCCACAAATCTCTACAATACATTATTTTAGAATCACACAGATGGTGAAAAATATGAGCTATGAAGATAATGTCCAGTACATTCATTTACCTGTATTAGGAACGGTCTCGGGAAGCAGTGGCTGAGAAGCATTGTTTTCATCATCACCATCTTCTTCTTCATCACTGCTCCAGCTGTCTGACTGGCTGCGCTCTGTTTTCATGGCAGATTTTTCTAGATGCTGCTTCTGGGGGTCGGTCCTGAAGGGGGTACGGGGCAGGAATGAGCAGAGACCTTGACCACATTGCTATGTTCCGGGGCCTGTTATCATGCAAGGCTGATTTTCCTGCGATTTTTCCACCTAAAATGTAAAAAAGCTGCTAATTGCAAGTGCTACGTACTATAACAAGAGTGGCTTGTAGGCCAGCCTAACTAGAAGCCAAAGCTGTGATTATTGAGCCTGTATTTCATTAATGACTCTTTAGTGCCTCCCTGTGGCGGTTCCGTTTGAGAGCTACAGTATTGTTCAAAATAATAGCAGTACAATGTGACTAACCAGAATAATCAAGGTTTTTCGTATATTTTTTTATTGCTACGTGGCAAACAAGTTACCAGTAGGTTCAGTAGATTCTCAGAAAACAAATGAGACCCAGCATTCATGATATGCACGCTCTTAAGGCTGTGCAATTGGGCAATTAGTTGAATTAGTTGAAAGGGGTGTGTTCAAAAAAATAGCAGTGTGGCATTCAATCACTGAGGTCATCAATTTTGTGAAGAAACAGGTGTGAATCAGGTGGCCCCTATTTAAGGATGAAGCCAACACTTGTTGAACATGCATTTGAAAGCTGAGGAAAATGGGTCGTTCAAGACATTGTTCAGAAGAACAGCGTACTTTGATTAAAAAGTTGATTAGAGAGGGGAAAACCTATAAAGAGGTGCAAAAAATGATAGGCTGTTCAGCTAAAATGATCTCCAATGCCTTAAAATGGAGAGCAAAACCAGAGAGACGTGGAAGAAAACGGAAGACAACCATCAAAATGGATAGAAGAATAACCAGAATGGCAAAGGCTCAGCCAATGATCACCTCCAGGATGATCAAAGACAGTCTGGAGTTACCTGTAAGTACTGTGACAGTTAGAAGACGTCTGTGTGAAGCTAATCTATTTTCAAGAATCCCCCGCAAAGTCCCTTTGTTAAAAAAAAGGCATGTGCAGAAGAGGTTACAATTTGCCAAAGAACACATCAACTGGCCTAAAGAGAAATGGAGGAACATTTTGTGGACTGATGAGAGTAAAATTGTTCTTTTTGGGTCCAAGGGCCACAGGCAGTTTGTGAGACGACCCCCAAACTCTGAATTCAAGCCACAGTACACAGTGAAGACAGTGAAGCATGGAGGTGCAAGCATCATGATATGGGCATGTTTCTCCTACTATGGTGTTGGGCCTATTTATCGCATACCAGGGATCATGGATCAGTTTGCATATGTTAAAATACTTGAAGAGGTCATGTTGCCCTATGCTGAAGAGGACATGCCCTTGAAATGGTTGTTTCAACAAGACAATGACCCAAAACACACTAGTAAACGGGCAAAGTCTTGGTTCCAAACCAACAAAATTAATGTTATGGAGTGGCCAGCCCAATCTCCAGACCTAAATCCAATTGAGAACTTGTGGGGTGATATCAAAAATGCTGTTTCTGAAGCAAAACCAAGAAATGTGAATGAATTGTGGAATGTTGTTAAAGAATCATGGAGTGGAATAACAGCTGAGAGGTGCCACAAGTTGGTTGACTCCATGCCACACAGATGTCAAGCAGTTTTAAAAAACTGTGGTCATACAACTAAATATTAGTTTAGTGATTCACAGGATTGCTAAATCCCAGAATTTTTTTTTTTGTACAAAATAGTTTTGAGTTTGTACAGTCAAAGGTAGACACTGCTATTTTTTTTAACACACCCCTTTCAACTAATTGCCCAATTGCACAGCCTTAAGAGCGTGCATATCATGAATGCTGGGTCTTGTTTGTTTTCTGACAATCTACTGAACCTACTGGTAACTTGTTTGCCATGTAGCAATAAAAAATATACTAAAAACCTTGATTATTCTGGTTAGTCACATTGTACTGCTATTATTTTGAACAAAACGTTATGTTAAAACAAACGAACAGAAACAAAACAAAAACTGCAATGAAATTCAGTCCTTATGACCTGGTTTATGAGCAGTCATGACACGTTGCAGACTTATTAATAAACTGACCCTTTTGTGAGGTTTTAGTTCATTCAGAACAAACTTTGAGGTCTCATACTGTCCAATAACCTTGCAGCACTCTTGATACCAAATGTAATATACTACATTTAGCAGCAACAAAAAATGTGAGAAAAAAATATGGAAATTCAGTGACACTCACCTTTCCTGAAGCATGTCTGTGACTCCCAGAGATGGACAACACCTCTGACAGGTAGGTGTACAGTTTCGACTTTCCTACAGGCAAGAGATAGACAGAAAAAGGAGAAAGAGAAAGAAGAGGAGACAGGTGATGAGTTAACTCTGTTCAGGACATCCTTACTGTCATCTGTGTTTCAGCGGTTTCCTTTTTGTCTACTAATCTGTTGTGGGAAGGGCTTTCAATTCACTGGAGAAAGTCGTCAGTATTTTAATTTACAAGTTCAATCTAAAGGAGTAGGGAGGGATTATACCTGCTCACATTTCCCTCCAAGACCAGGACATTCTGAGGTCTGGAAAGACACAGGATCTGCCTGTGTTTCTGTTCGTGCTGTAATATCTGCAAATGAAGTGTTAAAGCAGGAGAAGACCGTTAAATCAATGAAACCAATATCTCAGTTTCTAACAAGTGTCAGTATTAGTGTTTGAACAATATAGCTTTTTAAGGTTGGGTTGATGTAGATGTCTAGAAAGCTAAAAAGAACAGCATTTATTTGAAATAGCAATCTTAGAAATTAACTTATGAATGGTAGTATATTTTACATAATTTACTCAATATTTAGTTACTATTATGAAAAAAGGAACTGATAAAAAAAGGATAAAAACAAAAAACTTCATTATCCATTGAGAATGCTGTTGGTATTAACTTGCATTTATACTGGTAAAAAAAGAAATGTATAGCCTGAATGTACTGTAAGTCGCTTTGGATAAAAGCATCTGCTAAATGCATAAGTATAGGTGTAAATGTAAATTTATATTTATCCATCAGTCAATACATTAGTTATAAGTTAAATTTTTTTGTTTTTGTTGAATGATATATGTTGAGTGATGATGATGCTGCCACTCTAACATAACAGATTTATAATGCAGAGGGAGCCACAGAGCGGGACGTACGTGTATGAGGGTTGCTGACCTGCAGAATTTGATGTGTTGAATTCCTGAGAGGCCTCAGCAGGGGAGCTGGAACCAGAGCAGGTTGTCATTGGCAGGATGTCCCTACATACCGTCAGCTGAACCGTGCCCTCTGCCTTCCGCAAAATATCCACAACTTTACTGTGGCTCAGTCCGGATACAATTATGCCATTCACCTGCAAACATACACAGATTTGGTACACATATGGTTTATCAATGAAAAATCACTGAGTGAATGGTTTGCACTTACCTCCAAAAGAATGTCACCCACTCGAAGACGACCGTCCTGCTCGGCCACACCCCCACAACAAATATCCTTCACTCTAAGTGTGCTCCCATTGGCCCCTCCCACCAGAGCAAAGCCCAGCTCCCCTTTCTCAGGCTTGGTGAACTCCACCTGGAGGATGCAGCTCTGCAGAACACAGAGGAACGGGAACATTTAGTCAGTCTTAACACTAAGGCATCATTAACACTGACTGCATACAAATAAAATTGGTCTTTTAAATCCAGTCATTAGGACTGACATTTCACACTGTCATTTTTCAAGTGATGAAATCAGATACATTTGCTCAGCTTAGATGGGTCAATATTCGGGAGAACTACACCAGTGTTTTAAAGTTTTTTTTGAACAATGTTCTTAGCCATCAGGGCAAAGTAAAGGGCTGTGTGGCAGTCACATCAATTTTCTTGTTTGACCTTCAGGATAATCTCAGGAGTGGAATGTCAACCTTGACAACCTCTATTTCAATTAGGCTTTTTGTCAGTCATATTTTAGCTGTTAGTTTCACATTTCTTGTGGAATATACCAAATTCCCATTTCCAAACCGAACTTATCTGCAGCTGGGATTTTCTGTTTGCATCAAACTGATTTTGAGTTAGATCATCGATGTAGTCTTCCAGCCATTTCTGCCCACACACAGTATGGGTAAATGCAGCTTAACCATCAGTGTTGCCATACCATTATCACTGTCTAAATGCTCCGCAGGTATTTCCATCACCATTTCACAAGCTGTCCCCTCAAGCCCAAAGGCAACATTGAAGGCTTGTTTCTTTTTGTCGAGTTCGATAACCCATATCCACATTGGTTTCATCAAACTTTGGCGGAACTTTATAACTAGCTGCCATCCTTCAACCATCCTCTGCTACCATGTTAAACTCAAATGAACAGCATCAGCCTAAAACAAGGCCGAGGGACAATTACCTCCTGCTCTGATGTGACAGACAGCCTTTTCCTGGATTGTATGGCACTGTCAGCTACAGGTTTAACTGTAACAGAAAAGAGAGAAAGATTTTGTATCAACAACAAAGAATTCTAAAACCAAAACTAAAGAATTTTTAAATGCAGTTCTGTAACTAAGCAGGACCATTTACTCTGAATGGTTCATCAAACTTATTCAACCAATGTCAAAGTTACACAAAAATGAAGACAAAAACAATCCAAGCACATCATCACATCCTATTCTTCATGATAAATAAGAAATCAAGATCACAACAATTTAAAACAATTCCCAAACTCACGAATGTCTCCCTCCTCTGCTGCCATTTCGGGGGAGATGTGTTGATGACCTGCTCCGTGCTACTGTAGGTAAACTATGCTCACCTTTTCAAGCTCTTTCGGACCTCCTGGCTAGCGATCTCCTAGCAACCCGGATGCCCACTAGATCAGCTGGCCTTTATTCATCAGACACAACGAAAGCGCACTTTGATCGGCCAGAGGAGGCCATGTCCCTTGCTAATAATTAATTCCGCACCTGCTGCCCTCTGAGCAGGACATGCCATGTCTGTCAGCACAGATCTAATGCCACAATTCCCAGACAACTGAAACACAGGAAACCAAAGGCTTTACCATCGGCAGGAGCCACCTCCATGTCAGGGGACACAGGCTCTTCCAGGCGGGGGAAGACTTTTTTCTCCTTCCATTCAAACAAACCTAAAGAGGAAAAATGGTAAAGGACAAAGAGAAGATGTTTGTGGTTTGAGATGTTACTCCAGAAATCTACATTTGTATTAAAAACATCTATATAAACTTTATAGACCAACATAGGATTTTTCTTTTAAATAAACAAATAAATTATTATTAATGATTATTATTTTTAAATATGGTACTCCATAAATCACAATTTCCTTCATTTTATGTTTTTAAGAAAATATTACACAATTTTTAAACCCTATCTATATGTTATTTTTTATGCACATTTAATCATTTAATTTAATTTAAGACTCATTAAATAACATAAATAGTTCGCCACACCACCATCAGCAACCTAGAATCAAGGCAAGTTTATGGCAAAAACCATAAATCTTTTTTGAGAAAACAACACTCCTTTTAATGCTTTTTTGTATAAAAATTAGTGATTGAAACCAAAATAATGAAATATTATTCAGGACTGACACAGTGGGTAATGCTGACTAATAAGAGCTGACACTCCACTTAAAATGACGCAATGGCAAGTGAAGCGTGCTATGAAAGCCTAGGCTGCTCTGGAAAACCACTGGAGATGCTCTCTGCCTCATTTCTGTCACTTCAGACTAGACTGAAACGTGTCGATCACGAGCGCCATCTCAGAGCAAGCAAAAACCCTTCCCACTGACAGCCGTAGCAGTTACTTGGCCCAAGGGAAGGTTAAAGTCTACATGTAACTCCATATAATCAAAAGAATCAATAATATCAGCAAACACACAATCTTATTACAGTTAACATCAACCTTTATATTTTGTATAAATTATGAATAAACCAATTATTGCTGTAATTCAAGTAGACTCGGCTCAAACGTACCATTCCATTTATCTACTGGTATCACTGGTTGGTCATCTCTGAAACAAAGCAAACATTAAATAAAAACTTATTAAGGCAAAAACTGATACTAATTCATGTTTAAACATAATTATTCTCCATTCAAACCTCATGGCTTTGAATCGGACTTTGCGTGGGGCACTCTCACACACTTTCACAGCATCCTCCAGCATCATTCCCAGGGTGCACTTCCCACATATATAAACAATCTTGTCATTGGGCTGGATGCTGCCCTCTTCACTAGCAGGGGAGCTTGGCACCACCTCCTGGACATAAATTCCCTGCCACTTGCTGCCAATACCCCCTGTCAGCTTGATACCTGCATAAACAGATGCAAAAGGATCATCATTTTGAATTGAATGTAAAATCTTTTTGTTATATATCTATATATATGCTATAAAGCATCTCCTCACCCAGTTGTCCGGATGGAGTCTTGGGGATGACAATGTCCTGGAGGCTGTCGGGAGGCGGCGGAGGGAGTAGATTTTGCACAGCTCTGCCCAGCACCATGTGCAGTCTTTTAGAGGAAGACCTGAGGATGCTAATAACCACATCATCTGTCACGCTGGTCACATTGTGACCGTTTACCTAAAAGGAGATAATGCCAATTCAAATCACTGACAATACAATCTTATGAAATCTTCAGAAAGGGACGGTCATAAAAGCATAACTGTGATTGTGTTTCTAATGGTGGGAAAAGTGGTACCATGACAAGCCTGTCTCCAGCCCTAAGTCTGCCATCTGCTTTGGCTGGATTATCCAGGATCTCCTGGACATAAAAGCAGTTGTCCAGTTTACTCCTGGTTATTGTAAAACCAAAACTGCCACACCATGATTTGGTCAGTGAGACATTCAGTTCAAACTCCTTCAACATGTCCTAAAGGAAGAAGAAAAGAGATGCTGAACAACTAGGCTATGCTAACAATAATTATAATTTAATAAACTTTATTTGATAAAGCAAGCTTCTCAATGGCACTTACACAGAAAAAAGAAAAACATAAATAGCAAAAATAAATAAAACAATAAATAAAGCAGGCAGTGAATTCCAAAGTTTTGAAGCTTAAACCAGCTCTGAAACGTATGCTAATCTAATGGCTTGTACATCTGTAGGCAAATGCAATCAGACTTTACCCTTTGGGGATCTTCGTCATCCTCCTCTTCATCATCATCATCCCAGCCGTTGTTGTTTCTGGCTGAGGGGAGGGTAAACTGGTCAGGAGGTTTCACTGGTGATGACGCTTGAGTTGCTTGCTGGTAGGATGGAGGTGTGCTTAACAGTGATGGGGAAAGGGCCGGTGGTGGTGGTGGAGGTTCTTTGGAGACAGCAATGCTGCAGCTTAGAGGCGAGGGTGCTGTGGTGGTGATGGTCAAGTATTCCTCATCAGCTATGATGGTCAGTCCATTAGCTGTGAAACTTGTCATGCTCTCTTCCACACCTTCAGTTGTGTGACTGTGATAAGAAATGTATATTTGTAACACATTTTCGTTTTTCAAGACCATTTTCTTGTATTAAGCAGTGAAGAAAGATCATAAGTTTGATTAAATATAAGGCAGCGCAACTGATTATTACAAGAACTATTTCTTGAGTATCAAATTAGTATATTATATTGATTTCTAAAGGATTGATTCACACTGATGACTGGAGTAATGGCTGCTGAAAATTCAGATTTGCCATGAAAGGAATAAACTACATTTTAACACATTAAAATATAAAGAAGTTCATTTAAATTTTAACAATGTTTTTGCGATATGATATTTTTGATCAAAAATATGCAGCCTCTGTGAGCAAAAGAGACTTGTT
Organism: Carassius auratus; assembly: GCF_003368295.1. Lineage (NCBI taxonomy): Eukaryota > Metazoa > Chordata > Actinopteri > Cypriniformes > Cyprinidae > Carassius > Carassius auratus. The sequence goes on from NW_020524649.1 coordinate 24,737, forward strand.
TCAAACTTTATTCTCAAAACCAGAAAATAAAATTTGATCGCATTTAGACATAATGTTAGGAACATATTGATCATTTTATAGATGATATCACATAGAAATAAACAAGCCTTTACCTGGTACAAGCTGAGACGGTATAATTTTTTGACTCTTGCTGATGGGTTGCAATTGCTGTTTCAGGGGCGGCTGGAGTTGGTGCAAGGTTGGCTGTTGTCACTTTAACAGTGCTTGGTGTTGGGGGTGGGGCTTTGCTCTCAAGCCCCTCCCCCATTCTGGCATGAGGTTTAGGTTCTCCAGCTTCAGCTGAGGATGGACGTGGAGGTAGGGGTGGAGGAGCTGATATATTCGTATCCAGCAGCTCAGTATCTGGTTTCTGTTGGGCCAGTGGAATCTCCTGGGTTTTCTCTGGGGAAGTTTCTTTCTTTAGACCCACCTCTATCACCCGCTTCTTGAGGAGTTCAATAAAGTCTGGGGCAACAGTCCTTATCTGCAGGTCTAGAGACCTAGATCTCAGTGCACGGGTTTGAAGTGTGTCATGACCCTGTCAAAAAAGGATGTGAGTTTGAAAAATAACATGTCAATTTTAGAGTTGTTTGCAACTATGTAGGAAAAGGATGTTACCAAAGAGGTCTCAGTATCTGTATGTTTATCCTGTGAAGTTCTGCAGATTGATAGCCTGATCTCAGACGGAGATTTTTGGAGGAGATGCAGAACTTCCTGTGGTAATAGAAAGACATACATTACTATTAAAAAGTCAACATTTTCAATGATTTTGATTTGATTTATTTGACCAAAAATAAAGTAAAAACAGTAATTTGTAAAATATGACTTTTAAAAATATACAAAATACCAATATATTAACAAGTCTGTAATTATATTATATTAACAGAATTGTTAATGTACAAATAAATATATGTATACAAATATACAAATAGTGAATCTAGTACTTCATTAAGTTATTTTTCTCTCACTCTGCTTTGATGCATCAGATCTTGAAATGCTAAATATAAACAATATATCCTTTACCTCATAGGAAAGGCCTCTGACAGATTCTCCATTGACAGCCAGGATTATGTCTCCCTCCTTCAGTAGCCCACAATCCCCTGCAGGCTGACCAGAAGAAAGGCTCTTAATATGCACCATGCTGCCCTCATCTGGACCCAGCTCAGATATGATGAAACTGAACCCCAGACTACTGAGACTCCTCTGTAGCGTCACCTCCAGGATGTTATCTGCCACAAAGAAAGAGCAGAACTCTTCCAATTTATAGTTTATAATCAGACTCACACACATTACAATCAGTTATATTTAACAGTTAAAGGATAGTTAATCCAAAATTGCAAAATTGCTAAATAAATAAATAAATAAAATACTTCTGTGGTAATTACAGTATACCCTGGCCACTCTTTAATATAATAAAAGTACTCCAAGATTCTGAAATTAATATTTTTAATAAATCAGTCCATTCAGTTCACAAGGCCAGTCAGAAAGATTTTTTTTACAGAATGAACTGATCCAGTTAACATATTTTTTGTATTTTCGGTTTTCTTTTTAATTTTAGTTGAGGTTTTAGCAATTTTGTTGTGTGCTTTTATAAGTTTTAGAATTTTTTTTTATAATTCTATTTAGCTTTATTTTTATTTTAGTTTCAGTATTAGCATTCATAATACTTTCAACTTTTATTCAATAATTTATTTCACTTACTTACCAAAATCTATCTAATTTCATGACATTTTAAGTATATCTTATATATTTTTTTAATTTATTTCCATGATCAAAAAATATTTTTATTAGTTTTATTTGATCATAAGACATCTGAATATTTGTAATATAGTCAAACGGACTGCTTTTATGGTGATTTTGCAAATTTTTTTAAAAGCTTGAAATTCCTGGACCTTATTATCTTTCATTATATTCATTATAAATTGTATCCAGGATATTTCAAAAAATTTAAATTTTCTGTGTACTGTGATGACAGAATTTTCATTTTTGGATGTGCTATGGATAGACTCTTTTGATGCAAAACGTATGCCAGTGCAAACATTTAAATTATGATGTAATATGTACATAAAAACAATGTTCCTCCGGACAAACTGTAAATTTGGCTGTATCTTTGAGATACATGGGTCCTGGCAGCTAGCACAGTGTAGCTGTCAGATTCAGTTGAAATGTTTTACATTGTTTTCTCCCCCTCTCTGATCCCCGTCTCACCATCTGACACAAAGCTGAAGTCCTTGGCCCTGACAGACAAGGCCGTTTCCATGGTCACATCTCTCCTCAGGGGGGTGGGCGTGCTTTGCACACTGAGTGGTGAAGGAGATCTCTGTCTCTCCATCGTGGATGAGACACTGTCCAGCACCACTGGAGGCTCTCGTTCCAGAACCAGGCTCACCACCTGATAATAACACCGTCATTAAAGCAACATGTTTTCTTAATTTATCATACTGGCTGCTGCACACAGCTATAGTGAACATACTCATGTCATCAGTCTTCTTAACACAAGGCCTGTTACCTAACCAGTGCGTGTGGCTGAAGATTGTGTGGCTGGTCAGCTTAAGTGTAATAGTGTGTCAGTATAACGACGCAGGCCTCAGCGTCATACCCCAGAAAATCTAATTAGCCCAGACAAAAATAACGACCAACACGTATGCTTTCATTTCAGATCTTTCTTTTGTGCTGTCTGAAAACCCGGAAGACACAAGGGTTGATGATGTTGTTGTCCTAAAGCAACTGACATGCTGAAGAGAAGAGCACAGGCCCTTCAGACATAATGTGACCTTCAGCTCGCCCTTGTTCTAGAGTTCACATCTTACAGCAGCTACTTCTCAAAATGTCAGCTAAGTTTAAATGAAAGCAACTGCTCTTTAACTGTTCGCAAAAACAAACTTAATGTAAGTGCTGTGTTACTCAAGACACATGTCAACATATAGTAGTATAAAAAGTACATAAGTAGTTTAAAAGCATCTCTGAAAAAAGATAGCACTTTATATACAGTATGAAAAAAAGGTAACTGTCTTACATAATATCCGAAACATGGGTGTTAGTGTTCTACTGTGGGCTCAATCATATCCAGTTACATAAACGGTTGTGATTGTACCACTCAGAAGTAATGCAAACACATGTCATTACCTCCCCCGTCCTCTTCAGGCACTCTACCGCCTGCCTGTGTGTGACGGCACGCAGGTTACAGCCATCCACCTCCAGCAGCCTGTCACCTGCCACACATACAAGACGTCATTGAGCTGGCAACACCAATCATGCTTCATCATAACCAATCAGGGTGTTGCATATTCATGCTCATTAGCATGTTAGAGACACATCTGAGTCATGTTTGTACAGCGTCAAGGAGATAATATGCATAAAATAAATATGCATAGAACACACTAAAAACCGGAACCACTACCGTTTGAAAGTTTAGTGTCTGGACAGTTCTTTGTTTTTAAATGAATTAATATGTCATTCAGCAAGATGCATTAAATTGATCACAAGTGACAATAAATTTACTATTTCAAAATTTGGATTTATAAAGTAGTACTGTACGTAATGTTTCAATTAAATTCAAATTTCAAATTTCAATTAAATGAACACCATTCTTGAACACTTGATTGAAAACAGTTTTCACAAAACAATTTAGCAGTACAATGTTTTCAGCATTGATAACAATAATAAAAACTATTCTTGAGCACCAAATTAAAATGTTAGAATGATTTCTGAAATATCATGTGACATTGAAGACTGGTGTAATCACTGCTTAAAAATCAGCTTTAGCATCACAGGAATAATTACATTTTAATTTACATTTCTATATTCAAATGTTTAAAAAATCCATTTAAATTGAAATTATATTTTACAATTTGTAGTGTTTTTACTGTATTTTTTATCAAATGAATGTAGTCCTGGTGAGCATAAGAAATGTATTCATCTTATCAATCATCATCTTGTCAAACATCGTCTTTAAAACATTATTCTAAGAAACATCTGTCTAAAAGATTATTTTTATCTGAATATCAGGTTTTATAATTGGTAATGATGGATCTTTACCTATCTGTATTCTTCCATCTTGATTTGCCGCTCCTCCTGGGATCACGCTTGTGATGTAGATTCCACCATGATGTACATTAGTGTTGATCCCCCCCTACAAATAATTAAAATAGTAACATACTCCATGTTTTATGATTTTGAGAAATGACATGACCTCCACACAGAGTAAAAACTCACAGCAACACTGATTCCCAAGCTGCTGTTGATCTTTCTGAGCTCCATGTAGATTACTTCACCTGGGTTTGAACTGAAGCTGGAAGAATTATTAGACATTCTTTCCTGCACAGGATGAACAATAAAAACATATTTTGGTTAATTTTTGTTCATGTCAGATGTTTTTTTAATAAACTGGACAAACTGCCTCACAATGACAATCACAACCACACCTGAAAATCCAGAATCCGCACCACAGGTATGTGCAGCCTTTTGCCCATTTTGGGAGCCATGATGTTGGAGAGGGTCTCCTCCAACTCCTCCATCACAGGCCTGTACTCTGCACTCAGGGTGCTTTGAGAGCCAAATCCTCTTTCCAGCATCAATTCTAAATTACTTGTAGCCAGTGATGTCTTACTGTCCCGGAGATCCTCTACTCAGGAACAAAACATGAAAACATTTTAAATGTGTAATTCCTACCACCAAATGTACCATAATTGCAAAAATACAGATGTACAGTAATGTCTTACTGCTAGGATAGGATAATGTATTTTTATATTAAAAAGTGCACAGTTCATTTTTAAAAGTGAAAATATAAAGACAGCTCACATGTAAATAATTGGTACAATATGAAGACATACGTTTGGGTTGGGACACTATGAGCTCCACTTCATCTGGGCTGCTCTGCAGTATGGCAGCAGCTATATTAAACATCACCCCCTCTAGACTGATCTTATTCAGAGAGATCAGCCGACCACCTAAACACAAACAAAAGAAAATAAGTCTTTTCCATTTCTTTTCTTTTTGGCATAAAAGAGGGAAAATGTTCTGGATTTTACCGGGTCTGATTCTGCCGTCCCTGTCAGCTGGCCCGTCGGGAACGATGGATGCTATGAAAATTCCCAGATCTAACTTCCCAGTGTTATCCTCGGCGACTATTACAAAACCTTTTCATCAAAAGTGATACATCAGTATTCAAAAGCTTCACATTATACAAAAGATGCATGTTCATTTTCACTCACCGAAACCAAGTTTTGGATCCTTCTTTAAAGTAACACAGATGATTTCTCTCTCTGGGGTTGTTCTTGTGGGTGTGTCCACTAAAACAAATAAAAACAGATTTAAAATAGATATTATATAATAAACACATCCACTTTCTCATGTAATATTGAAAATAACTTTTATGTTTTATGTTGCATGTTATTAAGTTGAAATGTTGTTTATAATCAGCTCCCATGAGGTCACAGATCTTATCATAGAAATATCAGCTAATCATTAAAAGTCAATGTCAAACTTTATCATTAAAACCAGAGAAAGCGTCACTGTTTACCTCTTATAGACGAGATAGTGGAATGAACCTCTGAGTCCTGCTTTTGCAAAGAGACATTGGACATGATGCGATAGACTGGAGGACTGAAATTTTCTGGAGGGCTGCAGGCAATAATGATGAACACGATATGAGAGATATTTCGTTTTGTATTGTGATTTTAATAATGCTCAGAGCAGATCCATCAACACACCTGTTGCTTGGGCTCTGGTCTTTCAGTTCACTTGGGGTTCTTGGTTCAGGAATGTAATTTACTTCATTCTGTTGCTGAATCCGAACTCCAATCTTTGCTGGCAGGTCGTTGCAAGACTTGCTTATGGAGTCATTCGGTAATCCATTCAAACCAATATTGTTGAGCACAATCTCCGAGCAAGACAGCCTCTTTATTTGATTGTGTCGAGCGCGGCATATTGATGTATATTTTGCCACGTTATCGTCTAGGTTGAAATATGACAGAGATAACTAACTACAAGTTTGCAAACAAACAAATCTTTGTATCTTTGTAAAATGATAAAATAATAGAAATAATGTAACTATTGAAAATGTTAATCGAGTCCACTCAAGCATCTTAATTTTTTTTAATTAAAAAGCAATCAACTTCAAATGGCTCTGTATATAGAAATAATTGTTCACACCTGAGGCTAAACAGTAAGTCAGCTGCCGAGAGGTCATCTCACTGTGAAACTTGTGCTGGGCTGAGCAGAGGTTCAGGAGGTACTGTGCGATCTTTGAGCTCTCTGTCACAAATGAGTGCTTCTTCCCACTCGGGCTGCACTCGATGGTAAATTTTCGTCTCTATGACAGGATTAATGGAGAATATTAAAACCTTAAACCAAAACATCATGAACTTCAAACAACATGTTACTGGATTTCACAGAGTATCAAAAAAGACCTAAATAAACCAATAAACCACACAAATAATAACTCACACTTGTTGAGAGACTGTCTGTCTCTGTCCAGTGAAATTTGCGGCTTAACACACGAGAATGGTTCTTGACCTCATAAACCATAATTCCTTTGGCACAAATTCCCAAAACCAGCTCTCCAATAATAGGTTTCCTTTCACGGGCAACTCTGTGGAACAGCACTCCATACTCTGGCAGCTGCTGTGCAAACTATAAAGGCAAGAAAGACACAGGAGGTACTGATAAACTAGGCATTTATGAGCATTACAAGAGTATTTTTAACATGAGTGACTCTGACTGAAGACCAAAAGAAAGAACCTTTAAGAACTCCATCTCAGCAGCCTCTGGAAGCATGTGAGCATTATTGGCATGTAACCTTGGCATCTCCTCTCTTAAACGGGGCAAGGCCACTTTCTCTATGACTCTCTTAGAGATGTACTGCTCCATTTGGAAATAGTTCTTCCCATAAACCTGAAAAAGTCAGTGTGATATATCTTAACATACAGTCTAGTTGGATTGGTTGAAAGTTCAAATGTTCATTAATATCTCACTCACTTCAGGCAAATAATCTCCAAACTCAGCCTGCAGTGCTAAAGCAGCAAGAAACAATGCGGTCTCTTCATTACAGTACACTCTGTCCTCCAGAACGTCCCTCCTCAGCTGGAGATAATATTGGTGTCGTGTAAGTCTATGCCTTTTAAAATAATTCAACAAAAACAAACAGTGAGCATTATTAGCACTGCAAACAATTAGATATAATGCATTAAAGACCACATTAAATCATTTGACAAGTTTTTTTGGTTAATTTTCCAATCAACATAAAATTAGCACACCTGAAAAACAAAAGATGCGTAGGAAAAATAGTTCACTGTTGAATCAAAAATATAAAAAGATGCAATCTGCCTGATGAAGATCAGTGGACTGAAACTGCTTCTGTTTGTGACATTAAACTTCAGTATTTTACTTTTCAGAATATGGTTAATTTTCCAGGAAGATAAAGACTTCTTTAATGTGTTAAAAGTATGGGTTCAGTAAGTTTTAAAAGAAATTTTATGTTTTTGAAATCTCTTGAGTCTCGTATTTTCACCAAGGATGGATTTAATTTTAAATAACTTTTCTATTTTAATGTATTTTATAATGTATGGTTTGGTGCTTAAGAAACATTTCTTATTTTTATAAATGTTGAAAATGGTTGTGTGGCCTACTTCTGTTGTGGACACCGTGACACATTTTTTTCAGGATTTTTTTAAAACTACAGTATTTATTAATATATATATCAAAATCAAAATCATAGCAAGAACAATGGCCCGTCAAGTGCATGAAAACAATGGTAAAAAGTGGAATGTTTTTGCAGGGGTATGTAAAAACATGTTCTGTGTGAACGGCCCCAAAGAGAGTAGAAAAAGACATACAATATATAGGAGATGTCATCAGGGAAAAATTTGACACGGAGAAAAAGCGTAAATGGCGCAGAAGCCACTTTCTTCCAGTAATCTGGGGCAACCTTTGAGATTTTTGTCTCAGGGTCCAAAAAGAAAAATTCACCATCTAAATGAGAGAAAAATGTAATTAATTCTCAATGACTTATGTAAGGCAGTTCAAAGTGTACATTACAAACACTCATTCATTTTACAGTCATTAAAACCACACAAGAGAGCACACAAAGATATATATAAAGACTGAATTACCATCAGTGAAAGCAAGGCCAAAGTAAAAGTGCTCCACAAGGTTAGCGTGTGCCACAACCATGTCGAAGACATCTCTCCCGCGGGACTTGATTTCACATTTCACTGCCACACATTGTTCATTTGGCATTATCACATTAACCTCCCTTTGAGACAAGCCTGACTTGCCTTTCTTTGACTGCATTGATCAAGAAAGAAAAAGAGAAGAAGCTAAACATACAGAGACAACCTGCAATAAAGCTGCACAGAAGTCCTAAACACTTAAAACTTAAATTAATTATATACAGTATGCAACCAAAAACACTAAAACATAGTTTACCACTATAGATCCCGGCAGCTCTAAAACTATTTGAGGTTCATTAATCATCCTGGTAAATTCAGGTCCCAGACTCTAAAACATAGAAACACGCAATTAACCACATAGGATGCAGCATACATATCATTGTCCAGCACAGATGCTAAGCACATTACCTTAGCTTTCCTTTGGGAGAGACTGATTGCAGACTCAGTAATAGTGATACAGGGACTGGAAGGCCGGGCTTCACGTTTGGGAACGTTGAGGCATGTACTTTGTGACAGGCAACAACTTGTGCTTTGTCTGTGGTGAAGCCCCAGTGGAATTCCGGGATAATATTAGAGATTGACACTATAGCTCAATACACAAACAAACACAGCACTAATAGCTAATAGCCTGATCATATATTTAGAAGTGCAAAACAATACTACTAACCTGGATGAGCTCTGATAGGATGTAGTCTGACTAGGTCTACTTCTGAGAGACCAGGTTTTCTGTTGTAGGGAAATTCCTGAGGAAAAAAACAGCTAGACTGAATATTGAAATATTGCTGTAGGACTATTTCTAAATGCTCTGCTGTAAAGAGAGTGCAAAAAATATTTAGAAAATTGAACATGCATTTTTATACATTATACATTAGATTTTATGCATTAAAATTCTATTTATTTATTTTGCATACAGCAACAATGGATTCACTAAACATCTAAACGTGATATTAGCTACTGTTTAAAAAAATCTACAAAATTTATATTTTTATTCAGCAAGGATGCATTAAACTGATCAAGGGGCAGTAAAGACATTTCTAATATTACAAAAGATTTCTTTTTGAAATAAATGTTGTTCTGTTTATTCTAACTTTACCATTCATCAAATACTTTTTTTTCTTGAGCACCAAATCAGCATTAGAATGACATCTGAAAGATAATGTGACACTAAAGACTGAAGTAAAGACTCAGATTTGCCATCACATATATTAAAATAGAAAACAGCTTTTTTTTTAAATAATATTTCACTGTTTTTACTGTATTTTTGATTAAATTAACTCAGTCTTTGTGAGCATAAGAGACTTTCTTTAAGAAACATAAAAAAGTTAACAGCCCCCAAACTTTTAGATGCTACTGTATGAGCTTACCTTGCTTTGGCTCGGAGTCAAGAGACAATTTGCGTGTCTCTCCTGAAGCTCCGTTCCCCTCTGTATAACCAGGATATGGTCCACGCTTACCTGTTCAACAGAGACCTGATAAGTGACCACATGCAATGTATACTGTACATCCACTGTATACACAGCAGTTTATAATGCACATGGTTGCACAAGGAACCTCTGGAAAACAGCCAAACATGAGATCACTACGCTTTACATTACAGTTTGTGTTTAAGCATCAGCGCTTTGAGCCTGATTACAACCTTTTGTAATCCCATGTTCGGTTTAAGTTAAACCGTTAATCCTATTCTGGACAATATTTTATTGGTGCAGTGGAGCGGTCTTACGCACATGTTAGTCAAACCTGCAGGGTTTTAACTAATTAAATTTTTAGGATAAACATTATAATCCAAGGAATATGTCGGGATTACCACTGAAACGGTTAGTTGAGGACAGCGTTGAAGACAAATATCTGGCATCAACACCCACTTAGACTAGTTTATACAAAGGATCTGACGTGCACAGACTGTAACATGACAGGCTAAAACTCTTCTATAAATACACACTAAAACAACTAATTTGCAGACTTATCAAACATCAAGTCACATGCAGTATATAAACATTTTTAAACATTCAATAATTCAAATATAAAATAACAATTTAAAATATTAAAAAGAACAATATTCAGCCTATGTTCAGCTTTTCATACTTGAACGTATTTGACAACATGCTTTACATTTCACAACTATAAGAACATAAAGGATGAAATTCTGTGATTGAAAGGAAATTCCTACCATGTAGTCTTTCTCTGATCATTTGACTTCTCCCACTCAACTGTGTAACATTTTCAGTTTAAAGCAGCCCGATCCACCTGGAAATGAACTCATGAATCTCATAAACTTCTTGGCTATTTTTTTTTTCTAAATTGGGAAATTGAGAAGTGTTTGATGTATAAATGATATGCTTTTAAACTCACAGAGTCTTGGGAAGACATTCCCTCTACCAGCTGTTTGATGACTTTGTTGGGAGGAGGCAGGAGAGATTCTTTGTGGTGTGATTCACACACCTCCAAGATGCAGTTCAGGTTGGCTCGTCGATGGGCCGTGTCCTCACACATGCTCAGGATAAGGCAGTTCAGAGAGTCACTCAGCTGAATGGGCTAACCGAGCAGAAAACACATTTATTTTAACATTTACGTATATGTAGCTGCCTTATTCTTCACTGGCATGACATGTTCATCTTTTACTTGATTAAATTTTTTTTTACTCAAATTTCTGAGAGACTGACCTGATTTTGAGGGAGATGATAATCAACTGACCAATACAGAGTCATCCCAAGAGAATACACGATTATCTGGAAGAAATGACAAATATATTATATTTCCGTGAGCATTCAACTGAAGCACATTCATTTTCTATAATAAATCCAACATTCTTTGTGACTAAGTAAAAGTCTATAAAATCTTGGTGTTAATTGTTTAAATAAATTAAAATAATGAGAATAAGTGAGAATAAGTTTATTTTCAGTGCGTGTCATATGACTGCTTCAGGGCGCCACTAGAATACAGTGTTTGACAGGTCTATTATTCCTCAGTTCATTTATGAAGGTGTGAAAATTAATAAATAAAGCAGGAATACAGCTAACAGGACCACAGACGGTTTAGAATTTCCTCTCTGTCTCTATAGTGCACTATTCCTAGTGCTATGACTATATTTGCAAACTGTAAAAAAAGCTGTGATGTTTATGGTAAAATACTGGCAGCTGTGGTTGCCAGAACTTCACTTTAAAAAAAATATGGTAGCAACATTTTAGAATTTACAGACTTAACTTAAATTTACAATAAAATTCTGTATTTCATTAACTGTATAAATGTTAATAAACCAACAAATTAAAGTGTTAATATCTGTTTTCAACGTTGTAAAGCACTAATGACTCCAAAAAATGGAGGTGACGAGAAAGTCACATGATGAGCCAAAACTCATCACAAACAGCTTTTATACGAGCTGAGGAGGGCAATACTTATATATAGAAGGTGCACAAAGTGACATTCACACAAACACTAAACCCCATCATGGTGACACATAATACTGAAATAATGCAATAAACATTATTTAAAACAACATTAGATGAATAAATGAGTAAAA
>NW_020524650.1:0-27536 GCF_003368295.1 Carassius auratus
AATAGTCAACGGCTGTTTAAATTGAAAATACATGTGGTGAAATTAAAATAATTTATTAATATATAAAATGGTTACTAATAATGTTAGTTTTTAATACCTTAATATTTAAATAAAATTCACTTTAAAATCTTTGAAACAGAAATTGTTTATTGCATGCATTATTTATTGAAAAAGCTGGTTAAGTTGCCATGGTTCTTGAGCGATGCTGTTAATCTCAAAATGGACAAATAATGGTTGAAGAAATTGGTCAGTCACTAGTATTGATATTAGAATGCTATACATGTTTTAAAGTAACATATCTTCACTTTCCGGTCATTTATTTTCTTTATTTGCGATCTCTCTCTCTCTTTTCTCTCTTTCACTAGACTGACGAGGAGAAAAGACAAGGTTTGCCGGTTGTCATGCCAGTGTTTGACCGGAATACCTGCAGCATTCCTAAATCCCAAATCTCATTTATCGACTATTTCATCATGGACATGTTTGATGCCTGGGATGGTAAATATACTCACATGCAATATATTAGTGATTTCTAAAAATCAAGGTTGCCCCATACAAAAATTATACCTCAATTTTTGCTGCCTTTTTGAAAAAGTTTTGATATTTTTGACAAGTATTATTTATTTATTTTTGACATTTGCTTTCATCCTCATAGCAGTGTTATTTAATGTCACTGAGATTCTATTATGGTTTTTCTTAATATTTAGAATTTTTATATTAATAATAATTTAAATATTGAACATTTTTATTCTATTTTCGGCTTTCATGTACATTTTAAAGTTTTAGTATTTTTTTTTTTTTTGACATTTGCTTTTATCTTCATAGCAGTGTAATTTAATGTCATTTAGAATCTATTATGTTTTTTCTTAATATTTAGAATTTTAATATTAATAATAATTTTAATATTTAATATTTTTATTCTACTATTTTCAGCTTTCATTTAAATTTTTAAGTTTTAATAATTTTTGTTGTTTTCTTATTTAAAGGCATACTCTACCCCAAAATGAACATTTTGTCATTAATCACTTAGCCCCATGTCGTTCCAAACCTGTTAAAGCTTTGTTTGTCTTCAGAACACAATTTAAGTTATTTTTGATGAAAACTGCGAGGCTTGTGATTGTCCCATAGACTGGGCCACAAGGATGTTTTTTTTGCGTATATTTATGCTTTGAATTAATAGAAAAGAGCGCATCATGTATCACGGCTGACACAGAAGAGTGTATGCTGTCTGCGTACAAATGATGCTTTTACGGGTTTTAAATCACATGGGGGTAAGTGATCAATGACAGTTTTCATTTTGGGTGGACTATCTCTTTAAGTCTGTAAATATAGTTTTTTTTTTTTATTTAAGTAATATTTATTTTAATACTTAAAGCAAAACCGAATTTTTGGCAACTAGCCAAAAATGTTTTATTTCAGTTCATATTTATTAAAAATAAAATAATTCTTCTTCACAGACAGCTGAATTAAAAACAAGCATGCTCAAAAGACAGACAAGGTCTATTTTCAAATCATACATTACTCTCAGGTTGCCAGAAATAATTTTGAACTGTTTTTTTTAGATCTTGCCTAAAGATTTCTGCAATATTTATGATGATTTTTTTATATTGCCAACAAAATCGTTGTGAATTCGACATTATATATGAAATATTTCCCTCAGCTGTACAACAAATGCAGAAAAAACACGAAGCACGGAGTTGAACATGAGCCTTCTGATACACGGTCATGAGGAATGTTTTTGTATGCGTGTCTGTGTTTGAGAGAGAGAATACTTTCCCAGGCATCTTTTGACTCTCCTAATAGAGATGAAATGGTCAATTAGCAGCAGAAGATGTTGGACCGGAGGGTTTGAGTTTTTAGTTGGTTGCTGAGAGGTTGTGATAATGTTATCCAGAGGCTGAGCTGATTGTGGCGAACTTTGGAAACTTTAGGTTCTGTGTTTCCCACTGAGCCGAACCCCAGAGAATAAACCTGCTTACTGTCAACACACAACAGCCGTGATGTCACGGAAACTTTAAAAATGGTGGAGAGGGGCAGGGGGTGAGAGTGTGTGTATATGTGAGAGAGAGAAAGAATGTGCATCTGTGTGTGTGTGTCTTTGATTTCCGTAGTCTGAGGTCAGGATGCAGTGATGCAGAATCTTTGAGCTCTCCGCAGATTTAGTTCCCCAAGGTCACGATCAGGTCAGTTTATCATAGAGGAGCTGCGTGTGTAACTGTGTGTGTGTTTGACAGAGAGCAGCAAGGAGCACTGAAAACATCAAGAAGATGTACCAGAATATGAGCGTGTGTGCATATGTGTGAATATTCAAATTGCCATATTTACCTCATGCATACCACAACACACACACTCTCCTGTCTGTAGTACATCTGCCAGAACCAGTGCAAACGAACAGATGCTGAGATGAGGAGAAAAAAAAACATTAGCATTATCAACACTTGCTCAATGTTACATTTATTTACTGATTGATAAACAATTATATTAAAACAATTATATAATTGTTTTAGATATTTATACTTTATTAGGAATTTCATATAATTTCTCTCTCTCTCTCTTCTCTCTCTCTCTACTCTCTCTCTCTCTCTCTCTTCTCTCTCCCTCTCTGTCTCTCTCTCTCTCTCTCTGTCTTTCAGCCTTTGCAGTTTGCCAGGTCTGATGGAGCATTTGGCAGAGAACTACAAATACTGGAAGAACTTGGATGACGATGAAATGTAAGAGTCTGCGGCCTCCACCTCTTCCGTGACTCCTTTGCCCTCAAGGTCAAAGGTCAGAGGAATGCAGCATCTCTTCCGGCCCTCACAAGATTCCGTCCATAGAGCACAGATAAGCAGCCCATGTTTCCCTGACGATGCCCGCCTCAATCGACAATCGCCCCGGTAACAGGGTAAAACACAAACAAACGACTAAACGAATGCACTTTATCAGCATAGAGTTCTCTTCCAGCATTCTTTTCACTTTCTTCTCTTCTCTTTTTTTTTAAATCTCTTTGTTCTCCCACTGTTTTTAATGATTTCTGGAGAGTAATTTTTTTTGCAATGTCTGACACAAGAAGACTGATCTTAATCCAGTAGAGGACTATATCTTCTATTTTCGTAAAAATATGGGACTGAAGCATGAATGCTCTGAGAGATCTGTGTCTATACACATGCACACATAACATTAACAGACATGTGGAATCACAGATCCAATGCCAAAAGGGTTTTATTTGAACTCTGAAGCAGGAGAAAAACTGAATGTCAGTGGGACTGAGCTACTTTGGAAACCAAAAAGGACCCAGTAGTGAGCCCTGAGGCACGCCACATTTTCCCCCTTATTGATTTTGTTAAAATTCAACACGAATGGAATATTTTGACAATATTATTGACAGAAGTAAATGTCAGGTTGCCAAAACAGAAGAACCTTTGTAGACGCATTTGTAATCGGACAATTAATTGGAATTGGCCAGCACTGAATGTGATTCAGTGTGCGAGATTGTAAAATCTGCGACGGATCAGCCCACTGTGGGCCGTCATTATTCCGGCACTTTCTGTATCAGAACTACTCAAGCCTTTCTCAGACTCCGAGGACTGGTGTGTAATAATCAATAATTTTGATATTAATAGCCAATAATAGCAAAGAATATATTTCTCAGAAACACTGTATATCCAGACACATACTGTAATAACGTGAATCATGATGATGCGTGTGTATAAGCAAAAGAGGAAGTGTGTTTATGTTACAATGTGCTTAGTGATGAATGTATTAGAATAATTTTTACATTTTACACATGACAGTTAACATTCCTACTTCACGTAACAGTCTGTACGGATGCAACATTCCCTTATCTTCAGAGTTATACTGTGTGTAAACATAAAATCCAGCGCAGCCTCATAACGATACCACCAACACATTGACATTTGCTTATGTTGATAGTTGGGATTTCACATATTTTAGGTGTTACATCATTTTTAAGTATTATTTATTTACAAATGTGCTCAGCTATAAATCGCTGTTGTAATCTTTTACCATAGACCCGTATTGCTGATGAGCTTCAAAAGCTCATTTTTTGTAGGCCAAAAAACCAGCGCCAAAGGTGCGTTTATAATCAAACACGATGATGAGTTTTAAACAGATGTTTGGCTGAAGCCATTTAGACTGGAAAAAGAACTAGTTTAGATTTTTTAAAAATCTGTCACTCAAGACATAAAAAAAAAAAATGTTTTTATTAAACATAGCTGTTGGTGTCATTTGTTATTTGCACACCTATTTTTTACCGGGTTACATTTGGACACAGCCGAATTGCACTGGCTCGCAGGCAAGCTTAGTAGAAATGTATTAAATGTTTATATTCAGTTGCCATTTGGCCTTTTACTCTTTATTCATTGTCGTAAAGGAGCTCTTGAGAAATTCATCTTCACAGTTCTAGAACACCAGCATGACACCACCCGAGTTCTGTTAGGTTCTGCACCGAGGGTTCTAAATGTGATGACATCATAATGACTTACAGAATTCTGGCATGCATCACAAAGGCAGATGATTTCACAATGCCCTTGTAAGATGGCAGCTGTCATTTTTGTTGTGAAGCGCTCCGGACAGCATTGTGCGGTTAAAGGCATGCGGTGCACATTCAGCAGCTCGCAGGGTTTTGATTTTTCCTCTTTCCTGTTCTCTCATCCTTCCTGATTCTATCCGTTTCCCTCCCTTTTTTCTTTTTTCTTTAATGTGCTCACAAGGGTAGAGCAGTAGTTTTGGAAGCACTTTTGAAGCCTGTATCTCTAATATATAAAGCATTCTTGATGCATTATAAAGTAAATATCAGTAGGTATCAGTTTATATTGAGATTTGAAAATCATGAGATTTTTTCTAATAAAAAAAAATTGTTTGATTAAATATTTCCGTTTAACCGCTGGTATACATTATGATTTAACACATGAAACTGGGTTATAATTAAGGCATTATGCTTTTTAAAGATACAACTGAAATTAAATATACATTGTAATGAATTGCAACTTTGGTTACAGTCATGCATAAGAACATACAACTGATTTTATAAATGCATTAAGATTTCCTTTATGATATACTATATATGCATGATTAATACTGCCTCTTTTTGACCCATTTTTGCCAGTTTATTGCTATGAATGCTGCAGTATGCAGATTATGGTGGATGCTCTTGTCGCCCTCTAGTGGTAAATCCAGAGATCCGCACACATTATTGAACTCCAATGACGCTGTTAAATAGTTTTTACATAACTATGAAATAACAAGTATCAAAGAACTTGTGTTTGTTTGTGTTTTAGGAGAAATTATGTTTTTTTGTTTGTTTTTTTTAATAGCAGTATAATCATGTTACCTAAAGCTCTTGTCAAGAAAAGTACCACAAATAAAACTCTTAATTGACACTACCAGTCAAACGCTTGGATGCACTTTGTTTAAGATATTAAATTATTGAAGTAGTTTTGAAATTTAAATTGTGCCTACTTTACCTCATCAGGATGAAGTCTGAAGACTGGAGTAATGGCTGCTGAAAAAATAGCTTTGCCATTAAAAGGAATAAATACATTTTTAAACATATTCAAATAGAAAAAGGTTATTTTAAATTGCAATAATACTTCAAAATATTACTGTAATCTAATAAATTTATGTATTTTATTAATTATTAATATATTTTGTAATATATATATATATATTTTTTTCAAAGTCATAATGAAGAATAAGAAGGTGTGTCCAATTGTTTGACTGGTAGAAAACACAAATGTGCCCCTTATGGTCATGTCATGTCATTTTATCGAGTAATGTTCAGAGTTCGCTGTAGGTTTGACATCCTGTAGTGCAAAATGTTATGAATTTCCATTTTACATTCTGGTCCATCGCGCCTCTGTATTGATTGAACAAAGGTAACCTGTAACGCACAATGAACAAATGCCAGTGGAGGAGATTTGGTCTGATTTGGGGTTTAGAGCCGACTGAGATAAAGCCATAGAACATTCTAGAACTAATCATGGAAGTGCAGGGTAGAAAATAATGAATCTCTTCCTGTCCTCCACCCTGCTCATCCTCTCTCTTCCTGTCTTGCGGTGTTTAAAAAAGCTCCCGCATTTTCCTACTTCATAAATAAGCATTATATTGTATTCTCAAACACAGGGTTTATAGGTAATTTAAAGTACAAAATGCAATCGTGGAAAATCCCTTTTTAAGCTTGGATGTGTGTTACAGTAGTTTGCATAAATGTTCCAGATAACTTAAAATCAGAAATGTAAAGCCTTTATTTATATATAAATGTATAAAGTATAAAGAATTAATACTCACACAAAAGCTATATATATATTAATGTTTTCACACTTACACATTTGAATATTGGTTTGATATTTATTGTCAACTAAAGGTATTCTTTCAAAATACTGACTGAATTAAAAGACAAAAATCATGACTAAAAAATACATAACGAGAAGTGTCTGTATTCATATGATGCTTCAGTAGATTAAGACGGAGTGTTTTATTTTATTTAAAAAGAGCAAATATTAAATATATTATTTTTTTAAAGCAAATAGTGTACTTTAAAAATCCAAAGGTCTTTAAAACAGAAATGTAAAGCTCATATTTATAAAAAATAAAATAATAATAATAATTTATAATTATATACAGTAAGTCATGATTTTTCATCTGGAACTACTTTTAATTTTTTATAATAATAATCAAGAGGGACAGTCAAAGTTATGTTTGATTTGAAAACAATATGTTGCCAATAAATGCTGTTGAGAGCAAGAACATGTAATTAGTGGTGGTTAGTGTATCTAGTGTAGTTTCACCCTTTAGGTTTATATTTTTAGTATATTCAGTTTCAGTTGCGTCTTATTTCAGATTTAAATGGAATCTTCCTATCTTCAGAAACTCTCAGGCTCATGGGAAGTGTTCATGCTCTGTCCATTTTCACTGTGTGTTATAAAACACATTTTCAACTACCTAAAGTATTGAAAAAACCATTAATGACTGATCAGTCCATAGTTGAATTGAAATGCTGTTGTGAATCTTTTCAAAGTGTCATCCGTCACACGTCATGATCAAAGGGCTCCCTATTAGCGTACCATGATGACCTCACAGTGACATCATAATCGGGGGCGGGTCTTGAGTCGCAGCCTGTTTCATTAGTGAAGGTGAACGAGAGTTGATGGGTGCAGCTTTTGTGCCAAATACTGTATTCTTGAAGTACAGGGGATGAACACTAGCATCATCCCTTGCGCAAATGTATATAAACTATTTTTTATTGAACAAAAAAAAAATTGTCTCATGTCATTTAACAGGTTTGTTTTGTTGAAGGATATTATTTTATTGTATTGTCAGTTGTACAAAGAAAAGATTCAGTGTTGCATAAAATGTCTGTTTGCTTTATTTACTTCTGTTTGATTCTGTCTCTGCGTCTGCTGTTGTTTGGAGACGCCACTCCAACTCTGAAACCATTGTGTTTGTGAGACACACACACACTCAAACGATATTACAAAAATTGCAATAAAGTGATTTGATTGAATTAACCTGGAAACACCAAGCTTTAATTAGTTTTTTAATCAGTTTTGTCAGTTAAGAAATTAGCAAGCATACATTC
The DNA here is from genome assembly GCF_003368295.1 of Carassius auratus. NCBI lineage: Eukaryota > Metazoa > Chordata > Actinopteri > Cypriniformes > Cyprinidae > Carassius > Carassius auratus. The sequence goes on from NW_020524650.1 coordinate 7,577, forward strand.
AAGAAACACAGTGATAACACTTCACTATCATGGTTTCATCTGTTAACAGTTAACTATTAAACACCAACCAAAAAGAACAATACTTCAACATTTAATAGACTTTGTAAATGTTTTATCAGTTGTCAAACTGTATTAAACATATATAATGTTTTTGTTTTAGTACATCAAATTCAACTAAATGAAACTGAGAAATGTTAAACGACTATCTGAATTAAAAAACTTATATATATATATATATATTTCAGCTAGCTAAAGTAACAAAAATGTGAACTAACAACTGTATTTATAACAAATGAGACTTTATTGTAAAATGTTATCATTGCACTTTTAAAAGTTCAGTTTTAAAATAACATAAAAACACCAATCATAATATATACATGGTCACAGATGTTTACTACAAGATACTGATTTCATAAAACCATCAAATTAAAATCACAACATCATACCAAAACAATGTGATGTTAAAACACTGACGTGACAAAGCTTAGCAGATGTTAGTAAGGCAAAGAAATGTGTTCATATTTAAAACACAACCCAGGCACCATTTTGAGCTCCAGAGATGATGGAGATGATGATGATGATGATGGGGATCATCAGGCTTTGAAGATCCCATCACAGTCCCTGGTTTTCCTCCAGTTTCTGGAAGACGGCGAGACTGCGGAGCTGAGACTGTAACTCTCCATCCTTCCAGACGATGAGCAGCTGATCGGTGGAGCAGGTGACCAGACCCTTCTCCTTGAAACTCAGAAACATCTGCAACACAAGCCACATGATAAGACTTCCTTCTTTACATTGTTGTGTGGACAAATATTTTAGAAATGTAAAAAATGTAAAACCTTGAAAGAGAAAGCATTCGTCTGAATCACACAAAACACACCAAAATAATGCAATAAACCGACGTGTAAAAGAAAATCATGAACATTTGATAAATTCACAGTGGAATCAGTTTCCAAACATGAATTATAATAGAAACTCATTCAGATTAATGATTGACATGACAAATTACTGACTTCAAATCAAAGCAAAAAGTAAAACTGTGTTTCATGATGGCTCAGTAGACGGTTATAAGATGCTTGTGGCGCTCTGGGAGCTGGAGCATGACCTTTAGCAGCTACAGGAACTACAGCATTCTTACACTTTATACACACAACTAATAATAGAAGTGTAGGTCATTAGATGATGTCTCTATGCCCCTCTTTTCCTGTCCTCCACCCCTCTCTTCCTGTCTTTTACAGTTAAAAAAGCTACTGTAAGTTCACTTATGGCTCCTGTTGTGCCACAACTACAATTTTATTGTGAGAAAAGGGATGAATATAATATTCTATATAATATCTAAAAACAAATTGTATTCATTATACATATATATATATATATATATAACTTTAGATCATCAAAATCCACCGAAACATTTGTTAAAAAATGTTTTGACTTGTAAATTAAGCTTTATTTGTGATTATTTCTCTACTGATTATATTTTATTAAAAAATTCCCAAAATCATAGCTTAAGAAAAAGGGGTTAATATAATATTTTATACATAATACATCATGAATAATTTTTTTTTTTTTCAAGATTGAATGTGCAATTTAGTTGAGACACTGAACATGCCCTAAATAACAATTCATCTAAAATGAAAATTGTCATCATTCATTCATTCATTCACCTCAGACTTAGGTAAATGCTGACAGAACTTCCATTCCGTTGAGGTAACCAACTATTAATTTTTTACTGTTTTTATATGCATGTGTAAATCACATTGAGAAAAGCCATTATAAAATTCCTTGAAGCTGATTGAAAACATGCAATATGATTTACTTCTAATGCTAACGTAATGCTAATGTGATAGGTGTGCTGTTGAAACAGAGCACATGTCAGACGATCAATGCGTAAGTTGACTTGTATGTAGATCACATCCTTCACTCTGTCAGAAACTTTAATTAAACTGCAGCTCAAAACGATTCTCTGCTTCATCCAGGATCAATGTCTCCTGATAACACACTGTTCGTACACACCAAATCGAAAGCTTCATCTAAAACTAGGTCAAAACACTCAATACCACTAGTTGAGAAATCTCAAACGTCCGCATCCTTGGGTTTATGTCCTGTGACCCACATACCGTACCTGCACAGCTCCAGAGTGACCAATCAGATCGCCGATCAGTTCCAGCGAGCGCAGACCAGGGACTTCTGGGATTTTCTTTGCAGGAGGGCCTGTCTGCTTACTGGACCTGCCAAAAGTGCCAAACATCCCAAAAAACCCTGCAAGAGAAAGACGATGAGCTAATCACCCAAAAATAATGCATTAAACTCATTTAACCCTTTATCGGTCACCCTGTCCCGTATACGGGACGCCTACATTTACTTCACTATATTACAAACAAATCTAATCTCTTGACAAACTATATATCATTAGAAAGGTATGAGACTCCCAAATATATATTTTACCAATGTGTTTTGTTAAAAATTATGTAGGAAAAGTAATAGATTAATTTATGACAAGAGTGCACTCTCAAAAATCTACATTATAAAAGGTGTTTTGACCTTTGTTTAAAAAAAAGACTTCTTCATTGCCTTTTTCTCTATCACATTTTAGAAATCATCAAAAATGATATATCAACTGAAAATGTAAAATCTCAAAATTCATCCTTTAAAACCCATTTTAAAATTAGACATTGCATTACCGTGTAAATGGTACATCGATATCATGTTACAAAATGTTTTCAGTCATGAATTATAAAAAAGAAAAGTCATAAGTGATTTAAATGAGAATCTGTCACACATTTGACTGTATTTTTGATCAAATAAACACAGCCTTGATGAGCATAAGACTTCTTTAAACAAAATTAAAATTAAATAAAAAATAATAATTAAACATTCAAAAAATTCAATAGGACTTTTACATTTTTATTTATTTTTTTATTTTTTATTGCCCATCAAAGAAATTGCTATTAATAGCAATTGTTTTATGGGCAATTAATGAACATCAGATCAAGATATTAATGGTTGTTCTGGGAGTTTGTCAGGAAATAATTTTACAGCAGCTAGACTAAAACACAACTAAACACACACACACACACACACATATCCTCTGCACAGGATAGCAAATGAATTATGATATTGGAACATCTGGATTAATTTCAGAAAGAAGACAAGAATGAGGGAATGAAGGATGTGGGTTGTGATGGAGAGAGGAAAGAAAGAATGGAGGCTGAAATGAGTCGTGCTCACCTGAGGAGGCGGGTTCGGCGGGCAGGGGGAGGTCCTGTAACTCCCACATCCTCACACTACCGTCCTCAGAGCACGACATCAAGCTACAAGACAGACAGAGAACACTTCAGATGCTTGACAGATATGTTTTGGAGGAATTCTTTTGGTGTGCTTCATACCTGTCCCGCTGAAGCATGGTGTGCAAGATATTTGAATCATGGGCCGTCCTCCTGTATGCCACCACACTCTTCATCAGCACATTATAAACATACAGACCACTGCCTACAGCCGCCACTATATACTGAGAGAGAGATTTAACAGATGCATGATTTAACTCTTTATATGATATATACTAGTGCTCCAAATTTTGGAATAATTACAAAGTAAAAAATAAAAATAAACTTTTGCTCAATGTATTTGAATAAAAATCCAGTAAAAACAGAAATATTGTCAAATATTTAAAATTACTGTTTTCTATTTCAATATATTTTAAAATGTAATTTATTCCTGTGATCAAAGCTGAATTTTCAGCATCATTACTCCAGTCTTCAGAGTCACATAAATTATTTCAATATGCTGATTTGCTGCTTAAGAAACATTTCTTAATATTATCAATGTTGAAAACAAGTTGTGCTGCTTAATATTTTGTGTAAACATAAATTTTTTGATGATTATTTTTTATTTTTCTTACATACCCCAGACTTTTGAATGATAGTGTGTTACAGTTTCCACAAAAATATGAAGCAGCAAAAATGGTTTTCAACTTTAATAATAATCAGAAATGTTTCCTGAGCCTCAAATCAGTATATTAGGATGATTTCTGAAGGATCATGTGACACTGAAGACTGGAGAAATGATGCTGAAAATTCAGCTTTGAATCACAGGAAAAAAATACAAGTAAGCAGTTATTTCAAACTAATAATATTTCACAATATATATATGTAGTTTTACTGTAACTACTTTTACTGATCCAATACATGCATCCTTGGGGAACATAAGAGACTTTTTTTAAACATAACAAATCTTAATTATTCCAACTTTTGATGACTGGAGTATGATTTAGATTTAATTCATCATTTATAATGAAGGGTCAGTTTCATACCTCCCCATCTGAGCTCATGTGTTGAATGGACCTCTCGATCTGTTTCTGGTGATTCAGTTTGAACTCTGATTGGCTGTCTCTCGCTGGCTCCTCCCACAGAATGTGCTCATATGCCTGGATCGTCCAATCCACTGAATCCCAGATAATGAGCTCACCGATATGAGAGCCGCTCGCAAACAAGCGATCTGAGATAAAAAATAACCAACAATAAACTCAACGCAATCCAAAATGGACTGAGGACTGACTGTCATATCTCACCGTTGATGTGGATGAGAGAACGGATGGTGTCCTGATGGTCAGCTAGATGACGCATGGCCATGACCGCAATGTCTGATCCCGACAGGTTCAGCTTAAATATCACTGGAACATCAGAAACTCTTTCAAATCATTCATTCAGCTACAAGCAAAACAGCTCAAGCTCCAACACGAGAGTCATTTCTATTTAGATGATATTATAAATGAACAGAGCTTTAAAATGAAGATTTGTGAAGACCACGAGAGCTTACGCTAGACCAGTGAGTGTAAATCTTTACAGACTTGTTGAAAATTCCATTCATTTTTTTAAGGCATACAAAAATTATTTTTTACCTACCAATTTCTTTATCCATGGCAGCTGCAATGAAGTTCTTTGGTAACTCCACCATGGCCGAGATGCCTTCAGAATAAAGCAGAAGATTTAGGAAAACATGTTTAAATACACTACTGTTTAAAAGTTTGGGGTCAGTAAAAAAATTTTTTAAAAATGTGTTTATGTTTATTTATTAAGGATGCATTAAATTGATAAGTGACACTGAAGACATGTATAATGTTGCAAAAGATTTCGGTTTCAAATAAATGCTTTCCATTCATCACATAATCCTAGAAAATGTACCAGTTTCCACAAAATTATTATAATCATAAATGGTTCTTGAGCAGCAAATCAGTATATTAATGATGATTAATGATGCTGAAAATTCACCTTCGCATCCCAGGAATAAAGTATATTTTAAAATATATTCAAATAGAAAACAGTTATGTTTAATTGTAAATATATTTCACAATATTACTGTTTTTACTGTATTTTTGATCAAATAAATGCAGTCTTGGTAAGCATAGAAGACTTCCTGAAAGTAGTTTGATGTTGCAGAAATTACACACTGTCACTTTAAGTTGATAAAACTATTAGCACGGTGTTCTAGTGTTGTTATCTTGTGTTTTAGTCTGTATTTGGTCTCGGACGGAGGTTGGACATCCATTTATTTATCTGTGTGTGTGTGTGTCTGTTTTGGATTGTGTACCTGCATCGCTGTGATGAACCATTTTACACCGCAGCTCCAAGTCTCTGTTCCAAACACACAGTTCATTTCCACCCGAGAGCCACACGTCCAGATGAGCCAACACCAGCAAACACTGAAAAACAGACACGTCCATCAGCGTACACACACATGAAATCCACCTACACACACTGAAAGAGGAACAGACCCGTTTCCACACACAGTCCAAAGTATCTGAAACAGGAAAAACCTACTGTACATAGCACATACTGTACCTTCACTGAGGACTGGAGATCAGAAATGTTCTGCACTCGGTTCCCTGAATCTGGATCCCATAACTGCGGGAGAATTAAGGGAAAGCTTCAACACTAAACACACACACACACACTTCAGCAGAGGTGTGTGTAATGTGTAAAGGATACACTGAGCGTGCGGTCTGATGATGCGGTGATGAGCGCCGTGTGTGCGGTTCCTCCTCTGATGAAGGTGTATGATGTCATTGCAGTGATTTGCTGCGTGTGACCGCGCAACGCAAACAAACACTCTCCAGTCTGAAACACACACACACAAACAAATGCTGCTGGTTTTGCTTTTATATTGAGTGTTGGGGTCACACAGTATACGGTGAAACAGCAGAGCATAATTATGACTAACATTTTTTATTAATGTTATTAATATAGTATTAATTAACTATTTAATTAACAGTATAAAACCATTTCAAAATATATGAACTATCAATAACTGAATCAAGCATATATATTTGTCGCAAGCATACAGTATGTATGAAATTATATTTTGAATATATTTTGAGGCATTGCCCCCTCCAAAATACAATAAATACACACAATATCATAAATATTTCCATGTTTACAAATATATATAATTGTAATTATTCTTAAACATTATGTATGTGTGTGTATATATATACACACATACATACATACATACATGCATGCATATGTGTATATTTACAATTTTATGTTTTAAAAATTAACTTGTTTAAAATACTTATTAAAAACATTTTGAGCACATTTCATAAATACATCATACTTTTTTATATATATATATAATATATTGTGAAAATAAAATTCCATAGTATAGTATAGCATAAATAAATAAAATATCTTATATTAGTGTGTGTGTGTGTGTGTGTGTGTGTATGTATAAGAGTTCATCTTATAAGACAATATATGTTTTTAATATATTTCTAATATGAGTACATTTTAGAGAGAGAGATAGCTCATATTTTATCAATGATAAAAATTATATTTATCATGTTTATTTAAAATAAATTAATTACCACTACATGAGGTTTTTGAAGTCTGCGTTGCCTCAATGCAAAAAAAAAAAAAAAAAAGTTCTTGATTATATTTAGTTTTATTAATAAAAATGTTAAAATCACTTTTGCCAAAAGGGTATCAACTAGGCTGACCTCAGACCCATTTTATGTATTTACCATATCAATAACATGTGATTAGCATATTCATAAAGTTCTGTTCTGCTCACCTCAACATTCCAAATGAGCACCAGGCCATCGTCACCTGCAGACGCAAACCTGCCAATCACAGAACACACTGATGTTGGGTAAAACCTCCATTAACCAGTTTAATGTTTAAACAAAAGAAAGCATAAAGCCCAAAATATAACATCGCCCGCACTATGACAGATCTCTTTCACTGATTGGATTTTAACAATCGCGTGATTCTCACATAACCTTTGACCTCTTGAGCTCAGAAACGAATCGTCCGCAGGAAGAACAGGAGAATGAAACTGTGATAAAGGGATGAGACACAGGAAGTATGGAAGGGACAGGAGAAGAGAAACAGGACTCGGGGCTCTAAAAGCAATCAGCGATGTTCTGCACACTGACCTCACCTGAAACTCTCCACCTGCACGGAGATCATCAGGAGCAGCCAGCCGTAACACACACACACACACACACACATACACACTTCCAAACGCTCTTCTCAATCACTTCAGTAAAAATAAGCCCTGCCTTACATTGCGTGTTTGTACATACATGAGCTTTCTGAAAGCCTCCAGTGCAGATGTTTTCATGCAGAGGCATTTAATATGGACAGGCCTCGAGCTGATGGACACTATCAAGTTGATGTTGAAGTGCACACAAACACACACACACACACACAAACTCCCTCAAGCTGTGATGATTAAGCTCTTGTCACGCTCTGTAAGTTTGCTTTTGGAGAGGATCTGGCTCAGTCTTAGCTGTCAATCACTGGTCAGAGGCAGAAGAAGAGGATTGCTTACCTTAAGTCATCAATCTGCACCAGAAATCGAACAATGTCAAAGTGTCCTTTCAGCACCTGCATCTCCGTGAAACAGTTTTTGGGCTGTTCCTCCCCAATGAACAGCGCTGCACTCTTCTGCCCACGAACAGAATATAACAGACAAACGAATCATTGCTTCAATCTAGCTCAGAATGTGCTGAAATGACTGTTGTTTGCTCGACTGCATCGCCCTGTCTCTCTCTGATACATGTACTGAACTCCTGCAACTACAAGACCCAGTCTTTAAGAGAACTGGACACTGAAACGAGCTTCTTATCCTCTGCTTATTGGTAAATAATGGCCATAACATGCACATAGGCCATGCCACAAAACTGGAGTCTAAGTGACTTTTAAATTGCATTAACTATGTGTCATTACAGGCATTTTTCTAAACACATCAACAAAAATGTAATTACTTTCAGTTTAAATACTGTTGGTTTTTATTTTAGGTTTTTACTGTCTTTTTTGGGCTGTATAGATAGATAGATAGATTTTTTTCTAGTATTGTGTTTTACTATGGCTTGTACTCACCTCCACTGTTCCCTGCGCTTCCCGACCTCCCAGAATCCACCGCAACATGTTGTTCTTTTAAAAAAGCATCTGAATTTACATGCAAACCAATTGATTTTGTGTGCAATCAAATCACAAGACAAATCAGTGTAGCTGCATGTTGCGAAACCGGCTGGCAGGGACGCGCGGTGGGTTCTGTTGATATCCCTGATGTGAAGAGTCTTTATTAAAACACTAAACCAGTCGCGTCAATTCAGTCTCTAAAGGAATACATTTACATCTGTGACGCACAGAAACATTAAAACACGTTTTGTTTGACAGAACGCTTCACACGTCACTTCTGACACAATGTATCAGTTCCGCGCCGGCTCTGCTTTAGATCCAGAATGCTTCAGCTAGAGCAGATAAACGGGTCAAATGACCGTCGAAGGAAAATGTTCATATAAAATCATCTTTCTGACAGTATATTCGGCTAAATTTGTCTCTGCTCTATGACAGCCTCATATCAGCTGCTCACTACAAACAATCTGCTGCGCTCATGTGACTAGCTACGGAAGCTTCCAGGGGACATACGTGACCCGTAGTGTTTTCGAAGCGAGAAATAGCAAAGGTTTACAGTGTATCGTTTATTGGAGGTGTTGGTTATTGGTTTGTAGATGTAAAGGTTCCAAAAGTAAACAAAAATAATAATAATAATAAGGAGCATATAAAACAAAACTTAATATAAGGATTTTTTTATTCTGTCAAATTCTGCTTTATATTATCTTTATATATATATATATATAGAGAGAGAGAGAGAGAGAGAGAGAGAGAGATACAAAAAAAAACGTGATACTGTTATGTTTTTATGGTCATCATGCCACCGCTAGGTGTCAGTATACACCGACTCGAAAACGAGTCGAAAACCCTGTTGCGGTCGAAAATGTCTGAGACACTAACGAGGGGTTATCCACAGCTTTAGGGATCCAGCCAAATGTATTCAATCACTAGTGTCTGTGATCTTCTCCCAGATGTATTATTCCCACGCATAAAGGCAACAGTATGGCATGACATATACTGACTAATCAAGTGAACACATTAAAGCAATACTTTTACTACAGACTCTCCCTCAGGTCTTCAAAAGAATGAGAGAGTGATGGGCTCTATGTGTGTATGCTCAGGAATTATTTGAGGATTACCATCACCTCACTTTACAGAGATGTGGCCCCTCTCAAAATCCCACTGGGCCCTCATGACCCCACCCTCACACACACAGAGAGAGAGAGAGAGATGAGCGAAACGTGTGTTCTCAGATAGAGACGCGTGTGTGAGCGAGTGTGACCTTCATGCTGAGCTCTAGCGTTGATTTCTGATTTAGTGTCAATCCGCTGCGCTTGTCACGCCAGGCGAGGTGCTTTCCACAAGGTAATAGAAAAACTCAAGGGCAGAGAGAGAGGGGAGGGAGCAGAGTCGGAGGGAGATGCAACTATCTGAACAAGCTGCAACAGAACAGTCCAAATGCACGACAAATTAAAGTAAGCATAAGGTTAGAGAGAAATGTTGACAATTAAAAGTTCATTCACATCTCCTGAAGAAAATGCAAATGTTGCAAAGCAGCAAAAAAAGTTAATTTTAATTTTAATTATATTTATATTCAACATGTATTGCCTATTTATAGTAGGCTTATTATTATTATTATTATTATTATAAAACTCAGCAGTATGGTGTATAAATGGATAAATAAATATAAAACGTAATAACCAATCATAATTCAGTATGTATAAAGAATAATAAAGGGAAAAAAGCTATAAAGTTGTAATTATTTTCTAATTATAATAGAAACGTCTACATCACAGGTCTAAGGATATGGACACAACACTATCCTTTAAATCACCTCTGAACTTTACTTTTCACCTGATGAACAATAAAAACATTGACAGCCAATCAGAGTCCCCTGAACTTAACAATATAAAGCAGCAAACAATAAAATTACAGCCTTAACTTGCCTTGCCGTGAACACTAATATAGTTATTGTTTATTTAGTTGTAAACGGGCCTTATGCTATAGATGTCCTCACCATAATTATCGCTGTAATCTCTCTTTTTTTTCCCTCTCAGCTGATGATGAACAATTAAAACATTGTCAGCCAATCAGAATCAGCGCCAGCATTTAAAGCGACAGACCTCGGTAAATTAGAAAAGAAAGGATCATGATGTCATGGGTTGCTGTGGACGCTAGACTTTATGTAGTCCCGCCCCTTTTCAGCATGCACATTGTTTTCTGTCTTCAGGTTTGTGTTTTCCACAGCATGAAGGAATTTATGAATGAAGCAGGTCTACTGACATTTGTTATGATATCCACTTCAAACATTACAATGCTAATGATAACTTTTGTTAACACCGCAATAAGTAAATCTACTTCACCTGCTAATTCAAGATTGGCTGCACGCTTGTGTCTCTGGCGCATAAGGTCTATAGACAGGTCTATAAAGTTATTGGTTTGAACAGGCCTTTATTCAGAATGTAAATATTACAATGACATCATCACTGTCAGTTTTGAAGTCATGACATTTTCAAAACTTTAAAAAAAAATAGTAATAATGATTTTTAACACATTTGAATTAGCACATACTTGCAGAAAGTTATGGAAATGATTAAAAAAAGAAGAAGGGGGATTTCAATACAGCGCTTACATTTTATGTTCTCAAATATTTAAAACACACAGCATCTGGTCATTATAGTGGACATGAACATCATGTCAGACATGAACAGTGAAAACTTTTCAGACTCAATGAAATCTCTCTCTCTCTCATTCCTCTCCTCTCTCTGCTTCTGTCCATCCGGCGAGAGCAGAATAGATGGTTATTCTAAAAGGTGCTGATTTCAGCTATAAACTGTCAGGGGAATGCGTGTGATGTTCAATAAGGCTTTCCCATACAGAGACAGAGTAGAGAAGACAAACTCGTTTATGAGCACCACACCACCCTGTCTTCCTGTATTACTCACACACTAAATTCTGCTTTATACACACACATACTACAGCAGCACTTCAGGGGATTTGTGTGTATGTTTTTTGCCTACCAAGCAAATGCAAGTGCACGACACTGAATCACTGTTGCACATGCATTTTTGAAAACAGTATGAGCCTAACTTCCTAGAAACAAATAAGCAATTCTCTAGCAGCCATGAACTCATTAGCAACCGCATAGCAACACCCTGGCAACCACCTACAACACCCCATCATAGTGGAGACAGGAAATGCTGAACTCATAAACAAACAAAAACATTGATTTGAATTAACCAAATGTGTAATTATCCCTACTGATAATAAAAGTCATAATTGTATGTTTAAGAAAAGGAATTAAACATGGCTTCTGCTATATTATAAAGAATATGATTCCTTTTTTACTCCGTCCCTATGTAAGATGTAGTATCCCCAAATTCATTGGGGCGTCTGAAATCACATACTGTCTGATTCGCATGTCTGAATGAGTACTACATTTGAATTTGAACTTACTTTGCGACCATTAAAAAATTATGTTTTACATAATCTGAATAAGGATTGTAGGCCTATTAAATCCAGACATACTGTTGTTACTATCACATGATCAACAAGTGTCGCCATTCATAAATCCTCTCCTGTGGCTCCATGGAATAGTAAAGTGTCTTTCAGATGTGCACCTCCAAATTGGAGTGGAAGTAGTAAGTTAGCGGGGTACTTTGTTTTTGGAATACTGTGAATTCAAACATTCTACTCTGGCATACAGTTTTATGCTTACTGTACAGCAGGGTTGATTTTATTCATTTGATTTCAGATGCAATGATAGCAACAACAACATGACAACTTTTTTTCTTCTTCTTCTTTTTTGCTTGTCATTGCAATGGTTAGTGTGTGTGTGTGTGTGTGTGTGTGTGTTTTAAAAAAGTAACAAACTAAAATAGCCTTCCATATTTTTTAAACATAAAAAACTCCCATGACCTCAGTATATTTAATTAATTCAGCGGATGGTGCCCAGATATCATATCGGAATAAAAAGAGATTATTTAGCAGAAATAAATCTCAACATTTGGAAGTCAGCACAAATGAGTCAAGAATTTTTTTTTTTTTTTTTTCTTGATCTTGATTTCATTCATCACGGTGGAAATGGAAATTCAGTGGAAATGGAAATTCAAGTTGAGCTTATTGCATTATGGGATACATTACCCAGTATGTTTGCATATATAATTCAGAAAGGGCTACTATAGGCTATTCCTGATTAAAGAGCAGACCCTAACTCAGCTTTCTATTCTCTCTCTCTCTCTCTCTCTCTCTCTCTCTCTCTCTCTCTCTACATGCCTGTATCTCTCATACGTTCACATGAGCGCGCGCACATTTTAGGCCTGGAAAATTAATGAGTTCTCATTCATAACCCAGACAGAGAGAGCTATATTCACCCTCCGATGCTTTATTGACTGATTTCATTTATTTGCGGGAGATGGATTGGAGGTAAGCAGGCGTCCTCCGCGCCACATTCTCCGCTCGGCTCGGCTCTCTCGCGCAATGCATTGTGGAGGGTCAACGTGCGCCTCTCTCGTCAGCGTGTGACAAATTAGCTAACGAGGAACGGCCTTCGAATTTCCACATACTAATTAACTGAGCAGGTACTGAGACAAATTATAATATTTAGGTAATATCACCTCGCATCTGTTTGCAAGGAGCACATCCGTTCATATCACCTGATCTCTCTTTTAGATGCGCGCGCTCAAAAACACAACCTGCCTTCTCACTATTACACGTTCAAACAAGCAGCAGAGCCATTTCCGTTTTATAAATTTATAGATTTTTAAACACTAACTGGAAGACTGCAGAGCTCAGGCAGTGTTGATAATAGCCCATAATGTGCAATGCCTCATCGCTTTTAACCTCATATAGGCTGATTTGGGCTGAAGATCTGACATCTCATAGCTATAAACGCAACTAACAGTGTTCTTGCATTATGATTTAATAACCAAATTTGATTAATTAAACTAATGCAGATCATTCCAATATACATCAGCATAAATATGCGTCTTTGGGAATTAAATCAATGATCATTAATTATTATTATTATTATTATCATGCAGGTATGATAACCTGTTATTTTACAGGCATGATGACCTATTATTTTGAATTATTATTATTAAGCTATATATTTCGGTGGTAATATACGTAGCGAAATAATAATAAAAATCTCTTGATTGTATTTGTATTTTTGCGTTATGGATGTTTGAATAATGATTTCATCCAGCAGTAGTTGTGCAATACAGCCTAGCTACATGACTGTATTATCATCGCATTCGCAGTGGTCTGAAGACAGACAGTGATGGCGCGCTCTTGGTTGTGTTTGGCTGAGCCCTGGTTTCTCATCTATGAGGTCATAATGCCAAGAGCCCGAGAGCCAATCAGAGAGCGAGTAAATGTCAACTCCTGCAACATCTCCAGACGAGAAGAAAAATGTAGTGTTGGGAGAGATACTGACTCGATTTGATGACACAATGATATTTTTCAATAATATCTATTAGCATACATTATGTGGCTAGTGCAGATCAGTAGGTCGTGTACATTAAAATAATTATAAATACTTGTGAAAATGTTTAATTAAAAAGGATTTATGAATGGATATTAGCTTTGTTAAATATTGTGCTAGCTATATATATATATATATATATATATATATATATGTGCTATATTAGTAATAGCCTACAGTGTTTCCAATCATTGTCTATTGTTCCCCAAGAATAGAAGAAGCGACGTGTCAATAATGACATATTGAAAATGATTTTATTCGTTAATTTACATTCAATCGTTATAAACATAGGCCTATTCAGGAAACAAAAGAGCCGTTAAGAAGATCAAACATTTAAGAAATTTACATTGGTATAAGCACATACAAGAACTTAGAACATATCACAAACTGACCGAATGGGAACGAGTTAAGAATGCTTTATCTACACAAAACATCCTATATAACATTATATAACAAATTCAGACTTCTCGTTTAAATGACTTTTCCCCGTTGTTGTGTTGTTTACCTTGGTCGGCACATGCAGTCAATAATCTTAATTCTTTTTTAGATTTTTTTCCTTTCTTTCCTCCAACGATTCATAAAACAGTCCTAAATTTTGAACGATTTCTTCTTCAATAATAACGATGATCATAATAATAAAAACGAGTGCACCGTCTCTCGCCTTGTTTCTCAAATGCAAACGAATACATTTCAAATGTGCAGATTGTTTACTGTCCAGGTTGCTGACATTTTGAATTTGCAAAAAGAAAGTGCTAATAAATAAATAACAAATTATTAAATAAATAGGACGTAATAAATACTTTTTTCAGCCTATGATGCTTTAGGTTTTACTTCCATCAGGTGCGCGCAGTCCTTGTTTACAAGAGGACAGTCGTATCCTTTGACTTCCGTGTGCGTCATGGGCCAGTAATGACCGGTGGACGAGAAACAGGAGGTGAACCACGTCAAAATATTAGGTGAAACTCATGGACACTGTGTGCTCGAGCGCTTTGCGGCGCAGGGACGCGATGCTCGTCCCTCTCCAGATGTCAGTGTCCGGGGAGCTACACAGCTGAGGCGAGCCGGTCACGTTGGTGGGACCAGAGAGCGACGCGGGCACCATACCGGGGAAGGTGGGCTGGTAGAGGTGGGACTGGAGGCCGGAACCATTGGAGGACATGTTGGACAGGCTCATGGAGTTGGGTGGAGGACCGGCGCCCAGGCTGCACTGGGACAGAGACTGTGCCATAGCTTGTTGTCGGCCTAGGGCGGGCGGTAACTGCAGTTGTGAGACTCCCGGCATCCCAGCCGCGGCCCAGCGGGTGTCATTAGCGTGAAAAGAGCACAGGCCGTCGCCCATGGCCGCCGCGGAGGGGAACTGCGGGAGGCCGTGGTGAGTGGGCAGCAAAGTGCCCGGAGCGCGAAACACGTTGGTGGTCTTCTTGCGCTTCTTCCATTTGGCGCGTCGGTTCTGAAACCAAACCTGAAACCAGAGGGAATAAAAAGAGCTGTCAGACATGCTTACATTGCATTAGAATAGATGTATAGATGTGTTTAATAAAACAGCAATATAACATGGCGTCCAATATTGCTCACTGATAAATTGTGTGTGACTATGATGATGTGCTGTTTTTGTTAATATCATTTATGTTCACTAAAATAAAATAAGCAGTCAATAAATAAATACGCATTACTGTTTGTTTTGTTTTGTTTGAAACAAGTATCTACATTTCTTGATGTCATATTAAAGATTCTTAAGAATCAATGTTTTGGTTTCTTTGTTCAACAACGAATTGTTTTAAGGATGCTGAAGAAATATAGATACACAAAAATCTATGTTGCACAAAACTTATAGATGCACAAGAATTTAAGTTGCACAAAAACACACAGCACAGCAGAACAATATTATTCTGATGCATTATTTGTTTGTTTGCATGCTATTAGTGACATCAAAAAAAAACGACACTGAAAAAAATAGTAACTTACAATTGGTAACATCTCAATTAACTAGTTTGATTCAAGTTTAAAAATATTATTTAACATCACTGAATCAACCTAAATAATTTACACTGTAATTTAAAATAGCATGTTTAATGAAATGTGTTATTAGACTTTTCTTTGTAATTAATTGTGAAATTTACTAGCAATATCTCAGTGATAATTGTTACACGGTCTTTTCAGTGTGAAAACAAAACATTTTTTATGGATTAAATTAGGTAGAAATAGCGATTGCAGGTTACCACTTTTGGCTGTATAACTACCATTGTTTTAATTTCAATATTGTTGTTTGTTTTTCTCTTGCTTATTTCCTTAATAAACGTCTCGACATCACTAAATGGCGCTATTAATGCTGCTTTTAATGATAAGGAATCATAATATTTAGACTCCCTATTATTATGTGCTCGATTTTACAACACTTGGGTATAATAAGTCCCACCGTGGGCAGTAAAAGGCTCACACGGTGTTTATTTCTCGAGGTCCTTCAGGTTTATAGAGATATCAGGCGCGCTCACAATGATTAACGAGCAGATTTTGACCCAACGAAAAGGGGAGAAAAAATGTGGAGGGGTTCATATTAGATCCCCGACTCCCACTCCACGCAGCCAGCCGTGAAATCCGGCCTCAAATGCATTACACTTCAGAGGATAAAAGAAAATGCAATTTCTCATACCATTAAAAAAGACAGAGCACCATCCGCGCGCTCGCCATTAAGTCGTGCACGCTGACAGACCTATTTCACGAGAGCGCGAAACATTCATGCAACAAACCTAGTGTGCTGTTTCAGAAGATCACCGCACGGTCAGCATGCCACTAATTTATTTTTTATGTAAATAAAATAGTTAGGACAGAGTCTCAGGCCTGGTCATTATCTTACGCAGAATAATTTTACGCTTTGAGCTTAATAAGCCTGTTAAATTATAAATAATTCTGAAATTGGTTAATAATAATGGTCTTGGTTTTATTGCACTATCAAGTCGAAAAGCTATACATTTATAATGAGCCACTATGGATCAGAGAGAGAGCGCTGGAATGCCGCGCGCGCTCATTGCGTCCTACATTTATCTCGCGGGTTCATTTACCGCTGCATTTGCGACTGACCACCAATCACAGCAGCAGCAAGAGTCATAATCTTATAAAAGTGATTAAGATATCGGTCTGCTCCAATGGCTGAGATAACAATAATGGTATTGTAAAAGGAAGATGACCTGATCAATAAAATAATCATGAAAAAGCTCTCCGCGTTTAAATGGGCGCACTTTCAAGAGCCAAGAAAATTGCTGTAGAAACGTAACACAAGTCAAATACAAATAGGCCTAGTAATCTCTGTAACAGCAATAAAAATAAAAATAATTATAATACTAAAACCTATATGATGGTAGTGCTTAAAGCTCCACGGAAGCGATAAAGCAAGAGATTCGAGAGATTGGATGAATATACTGTTGTGTTATTTTAAACTGTGAAACTAAATGAGAAACATAAGCAACTACTAATAAAAAATTATAAACAGGACACGCTGTCTCACTTAAAACACCACGAATATTAATATGAATTTAACAGGTTTGTAGATGTTATTTCTAAATATTTTTTTCATTGTTTTATTGACGACAGAGCTCGTTCAGAGGTATTTCCACCACATTTAAGAGCGTTTTCATAAACAATTACAGTATTTTTATGCAATGATTTGTATGCTTATGTTTTATCGACAAACTCTTGTAAACAAACAGAAATGCACATTCTCTTTATAATAAAAAATAGTCTTCTTAAAATTAAAATACAAGGCGTTTTAATTTCGTTAAACTTCGTAATTTTTAATAATAACCATTAGTATTTGGGGGAAAAAAATCAGTTTATATATAGTTAAATTATCTTTCTAAATATTCTTTTGGAATGCATTTTATATAAAATATAATCTGAGTAATAATAATAATTAGTGCTTTAGTTTAGAGCTTAATATAGTGCTTTGGATGCATCGATACCATTTTAATTTCAAGCATTATAACTGTAGCCTACAACAACGCCAAATATGGTTATGAAAATATCTGATATGTATTTTACAAAATAATACAATGTTAATGACGGTACAACAATAATAATGCAATGAAGCAATCCGAAACCTGTGCAGGTTCAGACTCCATCGGACTCACCTGCACGCGTGATTCCGTCAGGCCGATCCGGAGCGCGAGCTCCTCGCGCATGAAGATGTCCGGATAGTGGGTTTTGGCGAAGCTGCGTTCCAGCTCGTTAAGCTGAGCCGGAGTAAAGCGAGTCCGGTGCCGTTTCTGTTTCTGACTCTGACTCTGCTGGCCGCCGGACTGGGTGGGGTTCTGCTGCTGCTGCTTCTCCTGTTCCTTACTGTTTACCGCTACACCCGGCGGATTGGATCCAGCACTGTTGATATCGTCTCCGGGAGAAGGGTGGCCCCTTCCACTGCATCGGAGACCGGGGCGAGTTCTCCGGGGTGGCCCGGGTCAGTTCCGCCGCCGCCCAGCCTGCATTTCAATGCCTCCCTGTGACCCAGAAGCTCAGCCGCGGCATCCTTCATCCCTGAAACATTGAGAACAGGTCAAAGCTGAGTGAGCTCAAAATCAACACCAAGCACTGCTGAAAAAGAGAAGTATTAGTGCAGAAAATCATTTTTTCTAGACAGTCATAGCAAGCACTGTTCTTATGCAAAAACTACCATTTGCTATTAGTCATTATACAGACATAAATGCATATAAAGGTGAAAAACTAGCTCACAACAATGTCATCTTTTAAAAAACCTAATTCCATTTGATTCCACTCAATATCTGGGAAAACGACTAAATCAAATTACTGCGTAATATAATAATAATGATTACTTTTCCAATGAATTAGTTCGCTTAAATCGAATTAAGATAAAATACGAGACAAATTGTCAATTTTCTCTGCTTGATTTAGATGAGAAGAGTCCTCCAGCTTACAGTAGAGTTGCAGACCGGAGTTTGGCGTTGACAACTCACCGAGGCGAGCATCCAGCAGGTCGGCGTGCGAAAGCATCGCGCACCGCTCCAGGGCGAAATGCTTTTCCAAAAAAATCTCTATGACTTTAAACTATTTAAAAAATATATATGGCCTAAATGAAAGCAAATTCGGTTTGTGGTTAAAAAGGAGGTTCCTTGCATTATAATGTCCTTTAGAGGAACTGGGAGGCGCTTAATAGTTGAATGAACCCGTGAGCTCCTTCAAATGAGAGCCAATCAGCGTTGAAGCCTGGAGGTGTCAGATGCGCGAGAGACTCTCTTGCTGCCCTCCCAACTTCATTTCTTGCTGCCCTCCCAACTTCATTTCTCCTCGTTTTTTGATCCCCACTGCCAAATTACAACCTTTTGACCTCCTTCAGAAAGCTCTTCGAGAAGCTAGTTTAATTGAGCGTGGTGCCAGAGTCATTGATGGGGACCTGATTATTTAAGGAGAAACAGCGAATTAAAGTATTGTTATATAAATGTCATCCTTATCAAAGCCATATGGTTTAGTAATGGCTTCCCCAGTTTATTACTGGACTAAACGATCAAACGTGCTCTCTTTATGATATGGACTCATTTGCTTGGTTTTTATGCTTGTCCCTTAGATCCAAAATAATAATAAAATCTCGCCAGCAGGTCTCGCGTATTAATTATAAAGTTCCTCAAGATTTTCGACTTTTGTCACTAAATCGTTAGTTAGTTAGTCGTTCTTGTCGTGCCATGTCCAGCTCTCGCCTTTTGGAGACGAAGTGAACCTCTTCTAATGTTTCTAGTAGCCCGGGGCAGCCAACAACAAAGTTTAGATTAGCCATATATCTCAAACCAGGGTAATTTTCAACATCATTAGGCTTTTATGTAATTAGTGCCAAATCTATAAGCTTTTTATTACGATTATTAGCGAGATCAGTATAAATTAGGGCTGATTTAGTAGTGTTTAGGCCCGACTGTCACGGCGGGAGGAACTTGGAGTAAATGATATGTGAGCAAATTAGGTGCATAATTCGGTGGAAAGTCAGAGTCAAAAATGTGCTTCCAGGGCTGATGCGCGCAGACACAGGGAACCCCCACCAAAGCAAAGGGGAGTGCAGGACTTTCGCACCAAAATAGATACATTT
>NW_020524651.1:0-66201 GCF_003368295.1 Carassius auratus
TTCACGTCAAAATTGGTGAAAATCGGGACTAACGGTCTAGGAGGAGTTCGAAAAAAGTAGGTTTTCAACATTAAGCAAAATGGCGGACAGGAAGTAAAGGCCAATTTTCACATTATTGGTATCAATACTCTCGGCATGACCCACAGAATATAGGGAGACCATTTTAATTTAATAGACTAATTTATTCAAAAGTTATTAGCATTTATGTGATATTTCATTATAACTATTGGCCACAAGGTGGCGCTGCCACCAAACTTTTTGAGTACCTTCAGGGCATGGAGCCGAATATTTTTGTCATTATTTGCGAAACGATACGATGCTGCGTTTCAAAAATACAGCATTTTAAATCATAATTCAAAAATGGCCGACGCCTAAAATGGCCGACACAGGAAAATTGGATATCATTTGACTCGACATGACTCACTGAATCTAAAGAGACCAGTTGTGTGATTTTTGGCCAAACCATTCAGAAGTTATAAGCCAAAATATGCATTTTTCATATCTCCTGACCACTAGGTGGCGCTGTGTCGAAACACTGCAGGTAGTCTCAGTTCATGCTTGTTATAACACACGCCAAGTTTGGTCTCAATATGACAAACCGTTGCCGGGATATAGCCTCACGTGCATGTTTGCGTGCTTTTCGTCAAATTTGTTTACGTGTCATTCGACAACAGTTGGACGAATCAACTTGAATTCCATAACTTTTTGCCAGCATGGTCTGAAGATGATCTGAGCCAATTTTCGTGGCAATCGGACTAACCGTCTAGGACGAGTTCGAAAAAGTAGGTTTTTCGAATAATTGAAAATAGCGAAAAAACTAAACCTTGCGATTTTTGAATTTTAGGGTTCATTCGACTTGGCCTGAGCCAAGGATTCAGAGGAAAAAAGAATTTCCATTTTCTGGCTTACGGTTCAAAAGTTATTAGCATACAAACATTGAAAGTTTGGACAAGTGGTGGCGCTAGAGAGTAGGAGTTAGAGGCTTCAAATTTGCTATAGTTAATGTTGGGACTGTCCTCTATCAGTGTGCCAAATTATACAACTTTCCCGCAATCGGTTCTATGGGCTGCCATAGACTTGCGGCGGAAGAAGAAGAAGAAGAAGAAGAAGAAGAAGAAGAATAATAATAACGCCAACGATTACAATAGGTGCCTACGCACCTTCGGTGCTTGGCCCCTAAATATAGCTGCAAGCAGCAATTACGGGGCCAAGCACTCCAACGGCAAATGTAGGAGCTAAGCTTGGCATGAAGCATCACACCAAATACATTAATGAGCAATAACAGTAATTTTGGAGTTATTGTAATTGAAATGGCAAAAAAAAAATCATTATACACCTCTAGTAGCATGATTACTTGGCTTATAAAGTTTGACCAATAGGTGGCACTGTTATGAAATCCAATTTGGTGTACTCTGTTTGACTTTTCAATGACACACACAAAGTTTTGGTGTTAATTTGGCCACAGGCATTCCAGAGATGCAGCCTCAAGTGTCATTTTGTCATTGTGTTTCAACTTCGTCGCTGTTGGTATGCGAAAACGGTTTTGTCTATCGACACAAAATCCATAACTTTGAGTCAACATAGTCTGAAGATCATCTGATTCGAATTTGGTGAAAATCGGACCTACGGTTCATGAGGAGTTCGAAAAAGTAGGTTTTCAACATAAATCAAAATGGTGGACCGGAAGTTCAGCTAAACACTGGCATATTTGGTATCTATGTTATCGGCATAAGCCAGGGAATATTTTGAGCCCAGTTTCCATTCAATAGGCTAATGGCATAAAAAGTTATTAGCATTTTAAAAAGTGTAATTACTCATGGTTAATGAATGGTTTATTACTCTTGACCAATAGGTGGCGCTGTTACCAAATTTATGTGGCATGGTCAGTGTGAGGTGGCGATGACACATACAAAGTTTGGTGCAAATATGTCAAAGTGTTGCAGAGATACAGCCTCAAATGCATTTTGGCACCCTTCCAGCAAATTCGTTGATGCGCTAAATGAGAACCGTTACGTATATCGACACAAAATCCATAACTTTTTGCCAGCATGGTCTGAAGATGATGCACGTCAAATTTGGTGAAAATTGGGCTAACGGTCTAGGAGGAGTTCGAAAAAGTAGGTTTTCAACATTAAGCAAAATGGCGGACAGGAAGTAAGGCCAATTTTCACATTATTGGTATCAATACTCTCGGCATGACCCACAGAATATAGCGAGACCATTTTAATTTTAATAGACTAATTTATTCAAAAGTTATTAGCATTTATGTGATATTTCATTATAACTATTGGCCACAAGGTGGCGCTGCCACCAAACTTTTTGAGTACCTTCAGGGCATGGAGCCGAATATTTTTGTAATTATTTGCGAAACGATACGATGCTGCGTTCAAAAAATACAGCATTTTAAATCATAATTCAAAATGGCCGACGCCTAAAATGGCCGACACAGGAAAATTGGATATCATTTGACTCGACATGACTCACTGAATCTAAAGAGACCAGTTGTGTGATTTTTGGCCAAACCATTCAGTAGTTATAAGCCAAAATATGCATTTTTCATATCTCCTGACCACTAGGTGGCGCTGTGTCGAAACACTGCAGGTAGTCTCAGTTCATGCTTGTTATAACACACGCCAAGTTTGGTCTCAATATGACAAACCGTTGCCGGGATATAGCCTCACGTGCATGTTTGCGTGCTTTTCGTCAAATTTGTTTACGTGTCATTCGACAACAGTTGGACGAATCAACTTGAATTCCATAACTTTTTGCCAGCATGGTCTGAAGATGATCTGAGCCAATTTTCGTGGCAATCGGACTAACCGTCTAGGACGAGTTCGAAAAAGTAGGTTTTTCGAATAATTGAAAATAGCGAAAAAACTAAACCTTGCGATTTTTGAATTTTGGGGTTCATTCGACTTGGCATGAGCCAAGGATTCAGAGGAAAAAAGAATTTCCATTTTCTGGCTTACGGTTCAAAAGTTATTAGCATACAAACATTGAAAGTTTGGACAAGTGGTGGCGCTAGAGAGTAGGAGTTAGAGACTTCAAATTTGCTATAGTTAATGTTGGGACTGTCCTCTATCAGTGTGCCAAATTATACAACTTTCCCGCAATCGGTTCTATGGGCTGCCATAGACTTGCGGCGGAAGAAGAAGAAGAAATAATAATAATAACGCCAACGAAAACAATAGGTGCCTACGCACCTTCGGTGCTTGGCCCCTAATAATAACGCCAACGAAAACAATAGGTGCCTACGCACCTTCGGTGCTTGGCCCCTAATAATAAATATAGCTGCAAGCAGCAATTACGGGGCCAAGCACTCCAACGGCAAATGTAGTAGCTAAGCATCGCATAAAGCATCACACCAAATACATTAATGAGCAATAACAGCAATTTTGGAATTATTGTATTTGAAATGGCAAAAAAAAAAAAACACCAATACCACCTCTAGTAGCATGATTACTTGGTTTATCAAGCTTGACCAATAGGTGACACTGTTATAAAATCAATTTGGTGTACTCTGTGTGACTTTTCAATGACACACACAAAGTTTGGTGTCAATATGCCAAAGCATTCCAGGGATACAGCCTCAAGTGTCATTTTGTCATTGTGCCTCAAATTCGTCGCTGTGGTATGCGAAAACGGTTTTGTCTATCGACTCAAAATCCATAACTTTTGATCAGTATAGTCTGAAGATCATCTGATTCGAATTTGGTGAAAATCGGACTAACGGTTGATGAGGAGTTCGAAAAAGTATGTTTTCAACATAAATCAAAATGGCGGACCGGAAGTTCAGCTTACTCTGGTATATTTGGTATCTATGTTATCGGCATAAGCCAGGGAATATTTTGAGCCCAGTTTCCTTCAATAGGCTAATGCATTAAAAAGTTATTAGCATTTTAAAAAGTGTAATTACTCATGGTTAATGAATGGTTTATTACTCTTGACCAATAGGTGGCGCTGTTACCAAATTTATGTGGCATGGTCAGTGTGAGGTGGCGATGACACATACAAAGTTTGGTGCAAATATGTCAAAGTGTTGCAGAGATACAGCCTCAAATGCATTTTGGCACCCTTCCAGCAAATTCGTTGATGCGCTAAATGAGAACCGTTACGTATATCGACACGAAATCCATAACTTTTTGCCAGCATGGTCTGAAGATGATTCACGTCAAATTTGGTGAAAATTGGGCTAACGGTCTAGGAGGAGTTCGAAAAAGTAGGTTTTCAACATTAAGCAAAATGGCGGACAGGAAGTAAGGCCAATTTTCACATTATTGGTATCAATACTCT
Source organism: Carassius auratus (assembly GCF_003368295.1). NCBI lineage: Eukaryota > Metazoa > Chordata > Actinopteri > Cypriniformes > Cyprinidae > Carassius > Carassius auratus. Next base: position 4,294 of record NW_020524651.1, read on the forward strand.
CGGCATGACCCACAGAATATAGCGAGACCATTTTAATTTTAATAGACTAATTTATTCAAAAGTTATTAGCATTTATGTGATATTTCATTATAACTATTGGCCACAAGGTGGCGCTGCCACCAAACTTTTTGAGTACCTTCAGGGCATGGAGCCGAATATTTTTGTAATTATTTGCGAAACGATACGATGCTGCGTTCAAAAAATACAGCATTTTAAACATAATTCAAAATGGCCGACGCCTAAAATGGCCGACACAGGGAAAATTGGATATCATTCGACTCGACATGACTCACTGAATCTAAAGAGACCAGTTGTGTGATTTTTGGCCAAACCATTCAGAAGTTATAAGCCAAAATATGCATTTTTCATATCTCCTGACCACTAGGTGGCGCTGTGTCGAAACACTGCAGGTAGTCTCAGTTCATGCTTGTTATAACACACGCCAAGTTTGGTCTCAATATGACAAACCGTTGCCGGGATATAGCCTCACGTGCATGTTTGCGTGCTTTTCGTCAAATTTGTTTACGTGTCATTCGACAACAGTTGGACGAATCAACTTGAATTCCATAACTTTTTGCCAGCATGGTCTGAAGATGATCTGAGCCAATTTTCGTGGCAATCGGACTAACCGTCTAGGACGAGTTCGAAAAAGTAGGTTTTTCGAATAATTGAAAATAGCGAAAAAACTAAACCTTGCGATTTTTGAATTTTGGGGTTCATTCGACTTGGCATGAGCCAAGGATTCAGAGGAAAAAAGAATTTCCATTTTCTGGCTTACGGTTCAAAAGTTATTAGCATACAAACATTGAAAGTTTGGACAAGTGGTGGCGCTAGAGAGTAGGAGTTAGAGACTTCAAATTTGCTATAGTTAATGTTGGGACTGTCCTCTATCAGTGTGCCAAATTATACAACTTTCCCGCAATCGGTTCTATGGGCTGCCATAGACTTGCGGCGGAAGAAGAAGAAGAAGAATAAATATAGCTGCAAGCAGCAATCACGGGGCCAAGCATTCCAGCGGCAACATCAGGAGCTAAGCATATGTAGCATCAGACCAAATGCAACAATGAATAATGAAATTAATAATTGCATGATTGTAATTGAAATGGCTGAAAATCGTTAATAAAAGTTCCACAGCGAGGAGCTAAGCATGGCATGGAGCATCAGACCAAATGCAACGAGTAAGAAAAGCAATTATTGGAAGAGTGTAATTGAAACAGCCAGTAAAACTCCAGTAAAATGATGCATTATCATTTTTGGAAAATAGGTGGCGCTGTAATCAAATCGCTTTGTTGTGTTCTGTGGGAGGTGACAATGTTGTGGGCAATTTCTTTCAAAATACTTACAGACCTTTAGGGCAATGAGTCGAACATGCCCACCGAGTTTCGTTCCGATCGACTTCCATTAACCTTGTCAAATAGGTGCTTAAAGTTGTTTGGCCAATGGCGGCCATGTTTTTTAAGATAAGTGAAATTCCTCATAGAGCACTTGTGCCACATTGGGCCATATCAATTTTCAAGTTGATTGGATCAACGGTTGCTTAGTTATAGCCATTTGATTTTTTTTTCATCCTGTAGCGCCACCAAGTGGCAGATATGGAAAAAAAATAATAATTTGACTAAAGTTTTTGTTCATGCATATGAGTTCTGAGTTTGGTGAAGATATCTCATTTTGTTCCCGAGTTATAGCCTTTTTCGTAAAATTGGTCCACGAATTTGAATGTTTTGGGTCACCTGGTTTTTTGTTCAGTCTTGATCAAACCACTGCAATAATATTCTCTGGACTCTCTAGATCAATAATTTTCAAAAATATGTTGCATTTTGTCCTTTGGTTAGCTATAAGAGGTCATTTAGGAAAGGGCCGTGGCCACATGTAACCTAAAGCCTATAAAACTGAAACAAAAACTCAAAACTTTATGAAACTTGGTTATAACATGTGAAAGATGACCCACCAAGCATGCAAAGTTTCATTAAGATCAGAAAATAGCTGGTGCTATAACAGTTAAAATGGCCTAAAAAACAAAAGATTTCTGTTGTGAATGGCATTAAACTGCAAAAAAAAAGGGGTAATATAATCACACATGCATTAGATCTGTATTTTTTCTAAACAATCATGCAAAATTTAACAGAGATTAGGTAAAAAAGAACACTGTAATATTTATAAAGCTTCAAAACCCAGTGTTGAATAAAAAATTGCAATTATAACCACTAGATGTCACCGGAAGACCACTAATGAGCTCACTAAAGACTAAAACATTACAGTTTATGGGCTTGTTGAGGGATTCATCTAGAAAAAATGTATATTACTATTATTTAATATTACTGTTCAAGCATTTCAGATCACATTGAGTCAAAGTTTACCAATTTATTCATACAGATATATCTAATGTTTATAATTATGCCAGATTATGATTGCAATGAAACCTGAAAAATGACATAGAAGCCCATAAAAACAGAAGACTTGCAATAGGTTTTATCACCCATCATTTATTTTAATTATCTATATATATAACAAAATGTGTGCATCTGTGTGTGGGTTTAAGCATGCTTATTGAGTATTAATATAGTAGTTTAAACATTTCATGTTTGTGTGTGTCTGTAATTCTGTTCTATTCTTTTACTGTCAGCCATATCTAGGTTATTTAAAATCAGTGCAGTACTATTATCTAGACTGTGAAATTATACATAAATTGCGTATGCTTCTTTGGAATGAAATTAAGACAACATATAACAGTTATAAAGGTTAAAGAGACAGTGTTGTATGATAAATTGCATTTACGACCACTAGATGTCACTGGAAGACCACTAATGGGCTCACTAAAGACTAAAACATTACAGTTCATTGTCTCGATGATTGATTCATCTAGAAAAATATATATTACTATTATTTAATATTACTGTTCAAGCATTTAAGATCACATTGAGTGAAAGTTCAACAATTTATTCATACATGTATATCAAATGTTTACTATTATGTCAGAATATGAATGCAATGAAACCTGACATAGAAATGTAAGAAAAGAAGTCTTTCTGTGAGTTGTGTGTCACCTATAATTTATTTCAAATATCTACATACAACAAAATGTGTGGGCATGTACTTCTCTGTGTGTGTGTGTGTGTGTGTGTGTGTAATCATGCTTATTGATTATTCATATAATAGTTGAACCATTTCATTTCTGTGTGTGAGTGTCTGTGAGCCTATTCTCCATGTTAGACAATGGCACACACAAGTTTGGCTTAATTACAACAAAGCTTTGCAGAGATATAGCCTCAGACTCATTTTGTGAAGATGCCTGACATCTGAAGCAGCGCTGTACAAAAACGGTTTCGTCTATTGACACGAAATCCATAACTTTTTGTCAGCACGGTCTGAAGATGATCTGATTCAATTTTGGTGAAAATCAGACAAACGGTTGAGGATGAGTTTAAAAAAAAAGGTTTTCAACATGAATCAAAATGGCGGACAGGAAGTTTTGCTTAATATGACATAATTGGTATGTATGTTGTCGGCATGTCCCAAGGAACATTTTGAGACATGTTTCATGATAATAGGCTAATGCAATCAAAAGTTATTAGCATTATTGGAAATGTAATAATTAGCGGTTATTGATTGGTTTATTACTCTTGACCAATAGGTGGCGCTGTGACCAAAATGATGTGGCGTGGTCAATGTGATGTGACAATGTCACATATTAAGTTTTGTGTAAATATCTCCAACCTTTGCAGAGATACAGCCTCAGATGCAGTTTGGCATCTTTCCAGCAAATTCGTTGGTACGCTAATTGAAAACGGTTACGTGTATCGACACAAATTCCATAACTTTTTGCCAGCATGGTCTGAAGATGATCCAAATCAAATTTGGTGAAAATCTGAGCAACGGTCTAGGAGGAGTTCGAAAAAGTAGGTTTTCAACATGAATCAAAATGGCGGACAGGAAATTTTGCCAAAATTGACAAATGGGGTATCGGTGTTCTCGGCATGACCCAAGGAATCTATCAACATCAGCTTTGTTACAATAGGCTAATGTATGCAAAAGTTATTAGCATTTTTCGAAAAAATCGTTATAACTATTGACCACAAGGTGGCGCTGCCCCCAATTTTTTTGTGTACATTCAGGGCATGGAGCCGGACATTTTTGTAATTATTTGCGAAACGATACGGAACTTCATTCTTAAGATACAGCAATTTACAACTAAATTCAAAATGGCCGACGCCCAAAATGGCCGAATTGGGAAAATTCGGTATCATTCGACTCGGAATGATGCACTGAATCTAAAGACACCACTTTTGTGATTTTTGGCAAAACCGTTCAGAAGTTATGAGCAAAAACATGCATTTTTCATATCTCCTGACCACTAGGGGGCACAGCGCCGAAACACTGCAGGTAGTCCCAGGGAATGGTTGTTATAAGACCCACCAAGATTGGTCTCAATAGGCCAAACCGTTGCGGAGATATAGCCTCACGTTCACGTTTGCGTGCTTTTCGAAGAATTCGTTCATGAGCTATTCGGAAACGGTTTGAGAAATCAACTTGAATTCCATAACTTTTTGCCAGCATGGTCTGAAGATTATCTGATTCAATTTTCGTGACAATCGGTGCAACGGCCTAGGACGAGTTCGAAAAAGTAGGTTTTACGAACAATTGACGATAGCGAAAAAACTAAGCCTTGCGATTTTTGAATTTCGGTGTCCATTCGACTCGGCATGAGCCAAGGAATCACAGGAAAAAAGAATTTTCATTTTGTGGCTTACGGTTCAAGAGTTATTAGCATCAAGTTTTTGAAAGTTTAGACAATTGGTGGCGCTAGAGAGTTTGAGTTAGAGACTTCAAATTTGCTACGGTTAATGTTCAGACAGTCCTCTATTAGTGTGCCAAATTATACAACTTTCCCGCAATCGGTTCTATGGGCTACCATAGACTTGGGGTGGAAGAAGAAGAATAATAATAATAATAAATATAGCTGCAAGCAGCAATTACGGGGCCAAGCACTCCAACGGCAAATGTAGTAGCTAAGCATCGCATAAAGCATCACACCAAATACATTAATGAGCAATAACAGCAATTTTGGAATTATTGTATTTGAAATGGCAAAAAAAAAAAAAACACCAATACCACCTCTAGTAGCATGATTACTTGGTTTATCAAGCTTGACCAATAGGTGACACTGTTATAAAATCAATTTGGTGTACTCTGTGTGTCTTTTCAATGACACACACAAAGTTTGGTGTCAATATGCCAAAGCATTCCAGGGATACAGCCTCAAGTGTCATTTTCTCATTGTGCCTCAAATTCGTCGATGTGGTATGCGAAAACGGTTTTGTCTATCGACTCAAAATCCATAACTTTGAATCAGTATAGCCTGAAGATCATTTGATTCGAATTTGGTGAAAATCGGACATACGGTTGATCAGGAGTTCGAAAAAGTATGTTTTCAACATAAATCAAAATGGCGGACCGGAAGTTCAGCTTACCGTGGTATATTTGGTATCTATGTTATCGGCATAAGCCAGGGAATATTTTGAGCCCAGTTTCCTTCAAATAGGCTAATGCATTAAAAAGTTATTAGCATTTTAAAAAGTGTAATTACTCATGGTTAATGAATGGTTTATTACTCTTGACCAATAGGTGGCGCTGTTACCAAATTTATGTGGCATGGTCAGTGTGAGGTGGCGATGACACATACAAAGTTTGGTGCAAATATGTCAAAGTGTTGCAGAGATACAGCCTCAAATGCATTTTGGCACCCTTCCAGCAAATTCGTTGATGCGCTAAATGAGAACCGTTACGTATATCGACACAAAATCCATAACTTTTTGCCAGCATGGTCTGAAGATGATGCACGTCAAATTTGGTGAAAATTGGGCTAACGGTCTAGGAGGAGTTCGAAAAAGTAGGTTTTCAACATTAAGCAAAATGGCGGACAGGAAGTAAGGCCAATTTTCACATTATTGGTATCAATACTCTCGGCATGACCCACAGAATATAGCGAGACCATTTTAATTTTAATAGACTAATTTATTCAAAAGTTATTAGCATTTATGTGATATTTCATTATAACTATTGGCCACAAGGTGGCGCTGCCACCAAACTTTTTGAGTACCTTCAGGGCATGGAGCCGAATATTTTTGTAATTATTTGCGAAACGATACGATGCTGCGTTCAAAAAATACAGCATTTTAAATCATAATTCAAAATGGCCGACGCCTAAAATGGCCGACACAGGAAAATTGGATATCATTTGACTCGACATGACTCACTGAATCTAAAGAGACCAGTTGTGTGATTTTTGGCCAAACCATTCAGTAGTTATAAGCCAAAATATGCATTTTTCATATCTCCTGACCACTAGGTGGCGCTGTGTCGAAACACTGCAGGTAGTCTCAGTTCATGCTTGTTATAACACACGCCAAGTTTGGTCTCAATATGACAAACCGTTGCCGGGATATAGCCTCACGTGCATGTTTGCGTGCTTTTCGTCAAATTTGTTTACGTGTCATTCGACAACAGTTGGACGAATCAACTTGAATTCCATAACTTTTTGCCAGCATGGTCTGAAGATGATCTGAGCCAATTTTCGTGGCAATCGGACTAACCGTCTAGGACGAGTTCGAAAAAGTAGGTTTTTCGAATAATTGAAAATAGCGAAAAAACTAAACCTTGCGATTTTTGAATTTTGGGGTTCATTCGACTTGGCATGAGCCAAGGATTCAGAGGAAAAAAGAATTTCCATTTTCTGGCTTACGGTTCAAAAGTTATTAGCATACAAACATTGAAAGTTTGGACAAGTGGTGGCGCTAGAGAGTAGGAGTTAGAGACTTCAAATTTGCTATAGTTAATGTTGGGACTGTCCTCTATCAGTGTGCCAAATTATACAACTTTCCCGCAATCGGTTCTATGGGCTGCCATAGACTTGCGGCGGAAGAAGAAGAAGAAGAAAAGAATATAGCTGCAAGCAGCAATAACGGGGCCAAGCACTACAGAAGCAAGCTTCAGACGAACGGCAGGAATGAGTAATTAAGACAGTTTTAAGATTATTTTAGGCAAAATGGCTTGAAAACAATCAACACAACAACTAGTAATAGGATTTATTGGCTTATCACGTGTAACCAATAGGTGGTGCTGTTACCAAATTAGTTTGGAATGGTCAGTGTGAGGTGTCGATGACACATACAAAGTTTGGTGCAAATATGTCAAAGCTTTGCAGAGATACAGCCTCAAATGCATTTTGGCACCCTTCAAGCAGATTTGTTGATGCGCTAAATGAGAACCGTTTCGTATGTCGACACGAAATCCATAACTTTTTGCCAGCATGTTCTGAAGATGAGCCACGTCAAATTTGGTGAAAATCTGACAAACGGTCTAGGAGGAGTTTGAAAAAGTAGGTTTTCAACATTAATCAAAATGGCGGACAGGAAGTTCAGCCAAATAAGGAAAACTTTGTATCTATGTTCTCGACTTGACCCAAGGAATCTACAAAGACCAGCGTCATGTCAATAGCCAGATTTATTCAAAGGTTATTAGCCTTTACGTAAATTGAGTTATAACTTTTGACCACTAGGTGGCGCTGTTTCAAAATATTTTGAATACCTTCAGGGGATGGTGTTGTTGGCACATTCTGAGTTTCGTAATATTACACCAATGCATTTGTTTAGTATAGCATTTTATTTCACAAAACTGTATTGAAGTCAATGAGAATTTCATGTTTTGTTCTATTATAGCGCCACCAAGAGGCTCAGTCCCACCATTTTTTTTATGTGTGCTCAGAGTGAGCCCATACATATGTGTGTCAATTTTGGTGAAAATATCTCAATTCACTTCAGAGTTATAGACATTTATATGAAAAAGCACGTAAAAAATGACTGACTCTTGACTTTGATTGAATATTACTACCCCTTACTATCAATATTTTGGCATTTGGGCATTGGCGTATAGCTATCGACCTATGTTTCCAAACTTCTGACGGTGGTTTCGTCTCGATCAGACAAGCGGTTTCGAAGATATAGCCAAATGTTTTTTAAGCGCTAAATCACAACGCTACACAAACCGAAAGGCAAAACCTAGCATGTTTGGTATCATAGGACTCGGTAAGGTTTCAGGAGTCCAATTTGATGAGTCTCGTGAAAATAAGTCAACCACACCCAAAGTTATAAGCATTTTAAAAAAGAAGATCACCACTAGGTGGCGCTGTTTTGAAACTTCTCACGCTCCTTCAGGACATTGTGCTGATGAACCATACCAAGTTTCGTAACAATCTGCTGATGCGTTCTTAAAATACAGCATTTTAGCACAAAATTCAAAATGGCCGACAGTCAAAATGGCCGAAATGGTCAAATTGGATATCAGTCGACTCGGCATGTTGCCCTGAATCTAACAAGACCAATGTTATGATTTTTGGACAAACTGTTCAGAAGTTATAAGCAAAAATAGCAGTTTTTCATATCTCCGGATCAGTAGGTGGCGCTGCGCCCAATCACAGCATGTTGCCTCAGGTCATGCTTGTTATGACATGTACCAAGTTTGGTCTGAATAGGATAAGTCGTTGCCGAGATACAGCCTTACGACTGTTTTTGTAAGCACTACATAAAATTTGTTAGAGCGTTTATCGAAAACGGTTTGACGAATCAATTTGATTTGCACAACTTTTGGTCAGCACTGCCTTAGGATAATATGGTTAAATTTTCGTGTGAATCGGACAAACCGTCTAGGACGAGTTCGAAAAAGTAGGTTTTTAAAGAAATTCAAAATGGCGGTCATATTTCTATGACGGAAATGACTTCGTAGGGTGCAATCGAATCGGCATGAGCTCAGAAATTAGAGGAAAAAAGAATTTCGTTGATTGGCCTTAGGGTTAAAAAGTTATTAACAAAATTAAAGTGAAATTTTGGACAGTTGGTGGCGCTAGAGGGATTGACTTAGACACACCAAAATTGGTGTACTTAATGTTGGCACTGTCCTCTATCAGAATGTCAAACCATTACAACTTTCCCGCATTCGGTTCTATGGGCTGCCATAGACGCCCAGTCGGAAGAATAATAATAATAATAATAATAATAAGAACGCCAACAAAAACAAGAGGGTCCTACGCACCTTCGGTGCTTGGCCCCTAATAACGCCAACGAAAACAATAGGTGCCTACGCACCTTCGGTGCTTGGCCCCTAATAAGAACCGGAACAAAAACAATAGGTGCCTCGCACCTTCGGTGCTTGGCCCCTAATAATAAAAATGTATCCAGCAAGGAAACATTAAATTGAACAAAAGTGGCAGTTACAAAAAAAAAAATATTTCAAATTAATTCTGTTCTTTTGAATCTTCGATTGTGTTCCTTTGCGTTTATACAAAAATATTAAGCCACACTGATGATGATAATAAGTTTCTTGAGCGTCAAATCAACACATTAGAATGATTTCTAAAGGATCACACGACTCTGAAGACTGGAGTAATGGGTGCTTAAAATTCAGTTTAGCTTGCACAGAAATAAATTTAAATATATATTAAAATAAAAAAAACTGTTATTTAAAATTGTTAATAATATTTTATATTTATGTTTTTACTGTTTATGATCAAATAAATACAGCTTTAGTGAGAATAAGAGACTTATTTCAAAAGTAATTTTTCACTAAACTTAATGCCACTAACAGGAAACATTAGTAAAATAAAACTGAGTATGGGAATCCATTCATAAAAAAAGTGACTCTCTTCCATTTACACTTTCCCTTGTCTGATCTCTTTGACCACTTTGGTCACTGTAACTCAATCCGTATTTGTAGTACTACAGCCTGTTTTCTACTATCCTTTGACTATTTGCCCTTAAGTATCTTCCATAAAGTCATTTGATTTTTACCCACAATGCATTTTCTCCTTTGCAAGTGTGTTATTTCTTTTCCCACTAGCCCGTATCCTGAAATATTCTCCATATTCAAAAGTTATTCACAAGCAGCCACATATTTCGAACCGTTGCCATTTTGTATTCACAATATGAGTTCTTTTCACGAGCAATGAAAGCATTCAGTGTTTCGTCTGCTCCCCCACAGAGACTGCTCTGGGCGCGCTGGCCCGCGTCCTGAGGGAAGACTGGAAGCAGAGTGTCGATTTGGCAACCACCATCATCTATGTCTTCTTCTGCTTCTCCAGGTAAAAGGGCTACACTTCTGCATACTCTAGCCAAGACTCACTCTTCAGTTTGATGGGTGTTGTGCACGGAGCTGAGACACAACAATGGCGATGTGCCATGAGGAGAATATATTTTCTTGCATGCGAGTCGTAATATTAAATACTCCTATCATAATACAACACATCAGCTGCTGTCAGGACTCATGTGAAAAGCCAGGCTGTAGGTAAATGTGAAAGTTAGAATCATTCTTGAATCTCTTCCCTTCTGATGTTATTTTGCTAAAGTCTGCAATGGTTTGGTTAACATTCATCATGCTCTCGGTGAGCGAGTTAAGGTTGCCATGGGTTAAGGTTTTATTTTGGCATGGTTGTATGCATGGTGAAGGTTAGACAAACAAGTTTTTTTATCTCCAGTTTCTCCCAGTTTCACGGCCTGATCACACACTACAAGATCGGAGCGCTGAGCATGAGCATAATTGAGCATGAGCTGAAGCGCTATGACCTGTGGCAGGACGAACTGCAGAAGAAAAAGAAGGCTGATATCCTTTCAGTGTAGCAGGGGGCGTAGGTGAAAGGGTGACAGGATGTCAGAGAAAGGGTAAAGGTAAAGTCATGCCAAGGGTCAGGGGGCATGGGTGTTATGTTTTAATTAAAATGTTGCCCTTTAATTACTGCTCTGAACACAAGGGTTTAATAGACAAGGTCCTTGACTTTTTGAACGGGACGATGACCCAGACAATCAGAACCTGAAGAAGGAGTACGAGAAAGCCCTGAAGAAGTACCATGGACTGCTGACCAAACAGGAACAGCTTTTGAGAGGTAGAAAACATTATTACCCACACATCCACAAAGAATTGTCTAATTTTACAGCTGAAAGATGTGTTTTGACTAGCCAGGCTCCAATGGAAATTTTGGCTGATGCTAATTATGAATGTTGTGGCTGATTTTGTAAATATGCACTGTTCTATACAAATTAAAAACGATTTGTCCTTTTTATAGTTGATGTTTGTGATTTTCTTACTAGTAATCATTATTTTACAATTCTGTGGTTGCAGAAATTGCACTGCTCTTTTTAAGAAATAAGTACAAATGAAATCAGACATTAAAGTAATATAAAGTGCGCTACAAAAGATATGTATACATAAACACTGCCAAAAGTTTGGTGTCTGAAAGATTTTTGGAAATGTTTTTAAAAGAAGTATTCTCACTAAGTATGCATTACCGTAATTTGGCCAAAAATGTAGTAAAATCTGTAATATTGTGTATATATTATTACAGTTTAAAATAACTGTTTTCTCTTTGAATACATTTTAAAATGTAATTTATAACTGAGATGACAAAGCCAATTTTTCAGCAGCCATTGCTCCTTTTTTTAGATTGTTTGATAATAGAAAGTCCAGAAGAACATTATTTAAAACATTGTTTGAAAAATCTTTACTCTAACGTTTGATGTCTAATGCCTCTTTGCTGAATAAAAGTATATTTTTACACAATACAGACCTTTGAACGATACAGTTTGACCTGAAGCACTAATTGAAACACTCAGTCTGCTTCCAATATTATCGGTTTTAAAAACAGATTTGAAAATAAATGGATGACTTTCCTGTTTGTGTTTCTGTGCCATCAGTTGCTCTGTACCTGCTGCTGAATCTGTCTGAGGACACTCGCACCGAGCTGAAGATGAGGAACAAGAACATTGTCCACCTTCTGGTGAAAACGTTGGACAGAGACAGTGAGGAGCTACTGGTGCTGGTGGTGTCCTTCCTCAAGAAACTCAGTATCTTCTTAGAAAATAAGAATGACATGGTAAGAAATACTTTCAGATGCTTTTATCCAAAGTGACTTATTTATTCTGTAAACTTGTAGTAGTACACTGATGCCCTCAAAGCGTATAGGATGCACTAATAGCCCCAGAATTCCATTGATGATTTCATGGGGTGTTAAAATGCTGTGTTTAAAGATTGCAACCTGAAAGGCCCCACAAGGCTACACCACCCCAGTTGTCACTTTCTTATCATTACTCTCTCCTTTCTAAATCAGCCACACCTGTTCTCATAACTTGTTGCTCATGTGATGTTCTGTATTGCAGTTTAGCTGTACTGTTTAGTCGACCACTTATCCCACACTTCCTCCACGTGCAACCAATCACACACTTAACTCTCGACCGAAGGTTATCTCAGCAGTCATTTATTTGGATCCATTAGTCAGCTAATTTCTGATCTTCTAAATTAAACACATTTGTAGAGTCAGCCACAAAAAGACTATTACGACTTTGACAAATGCTATACAACAATAACACACACTCTTGTATGATTAATTTAATGCTTTAAGTCGTGTGGAGATTAGGGTTCTGTCACATTGTTTGACGCCGACTGTGAATGCAAGGTTTTAGATGTATGCAGTTATTAACGTTGAAGGCTTGATTTGAAAACTGGTTCCAGGCTGTGAACGGTGGCTTTAATGGGGATCACGTTTCTGCTGGGCTGTCCGTCTGTGGCTGTGTTTGACCACAGCTGGAGCAAGCAGATGTGTTAACAAGCAAAGCCACAGGCACAGAAAGAACTAACTGACAGACCTGCAACGGTCTCCTACACCACTCCCAATCACTATCATATCTCTCTCTTTGATAGGCAGAGATAGATACAGTAGAGAAGCTGGCAAAACTAGTGCCCTGTGAACATGAAGATCTCCTGAACGTAACTCTTCGTCTCCTCCTTAATCTCTCGTTTGACACTGGCCTCCGCAGCAAGATGGTGCAGGCGGACCTTCTGCCCAAACTCACCTCACTGCTAGGTAAGATTCCTGTAGGAGATTTTATTATTTTAAATATATTAGAATTATGTTTTGTTGTTCTATAAATGATCATTTTATTATTTTTGTTACATGTATGTGTGTGTATATAGATAGTAGAGATAATCAAAATATATTTTTGTCAGTTTTTATTTAATATTTAATTATTGACTTTTATTTTATATTATAATTTTTTATTATTTAAATTATTATTATTATTATTATTATTATTATTATTATTATTATTATTATTATTATTATTATTATTATTATATGTGCTCATAGTAGAGCAAGTGCTGGACAAAAATGGGGAAATACTACAAACCCACATTGCTCATGAAACACCCTGGCCCTATTTTATCTCACGGTTATGATTTCAAATGATTGTTCAAACAAATGAATCAAGTCTGTCCATTTGACAGACTTGCAGTGTTACAACCGTTGAGACAGCATAAGTCATAGAAAGTAAATCTACTACTAGTCAATGATTTTGTGTTTGAGGATACAAATGTTTCTTAGCCTCATAAAGCAGTTACAGTCTGGCTCTGTCCTGTCTTTCAGAGACCACTTTCCAAGATTAAACGAAACACACGATTGGTGCATGGACTACATATCCAGGCGTGGTTGGCTTTGGCACCAACAATGTGTTTTTTGCAAGGCCTCAGGGGGGTGTCGTGTGTCCCGTGCAGTTAATGTAATATATTTGTTAAAAAAACAGCTTCAGCTCTAAAGTAAATGTTGTTCTTCCAGCTCGAGGGAAGTCCACATTTAGCGACTTATGGAGATTTTCTCTCTCTCCGTCAGACACGTACAACTACTCATTCTTTATGAACACTTTAGACTGGCTGCCAACAGCTAATGGTCCTTTTGCACTAGTGTGGATGATGTGATGTTCTTGTAAGTATTTTTTTGAAGAAGGCGTGTGTGTGTAAGCGCTGCTTTTATCTGGTCTGGTTTGTAAGAATGTGACATCAAGTCCTGTCAGAGTATTGCAGATGCCTCATGAATCTTCGGCGTGCACTGAATGAGGCTCCTATCTGCTCTTCTGACCTTCTGATAAGATGAAAGTGAAGTTTGGTCTCCTCTCAGACCTCTTTGATGAATTACCTCAGAACCAAAACCAACTGATCAACAGCTCCCTCTTACATCACACTGCAAAAAAAAAAAAAAAAAAAAATTACTTTTCGTTTTTTCTTGTTTATCTATATCTAAACATTCTTAAATCAAGATGCATTTACTCGAGAAGCAAATTGACAGAAAAATATAAAAGGTTGTTTTCTAAAATATGTATAAAGATTTTTTTCATAAAACAAGAATTAATATATTCTAATGTGGTAAGAACATTTTCACAGGGATATCAAGGATATATATATATATATATATGAGACAGATTTTTCTTATTTTAAGCAAAAACTCACACAAGTTTTATACATTTAGTTTTATACATTAAAAAAAAAAACAAAGCGTCGCATCATTTTGCTTCTCAAGCAAATGTATCTTGATTTAAGAATTGTTTTGTATTTGTACTGGAAAAAAAGACTCTTACTTTGTAAGAAGATAATTTTTTGCAGTACATGTGTCTACATCTAAGTGCAGAAAAGAAATCTCCATTTCTCCTGTCACACAGCAGACCACTGCTTATATATCACTTATATATTGCCTTCAAATGCAACCCACTGCCACTTTTATGGTTTCAAAACTTAAATGTGTTTTTCTGCCAAGCATTTTATATTGTTAAAAAAATCTAAATTAGATTCTAAATTATTTCAACAAATAATAAAAAAAATATGTTGCTAATAGCAAAAATATAACAATGTTGGCAGGGCGTGTACAAATATGAAATACATTTTATCTAGATAGAATCTAAATAGGTCAACTTCACTAATTGAGTAATTGGTTATTGAATCACAAATCTAGCAACCTGATCCCTGTTTACCATTAAAGTGTAGTCAGTGTCTCGATCAGCTCTGAAGGACATGGGTGTTTAGGATTGTAGTGGTCGCCTGAAGGCCTGGCTGCCGTGCCTTTAATGGCGGTTTGGTGGTGTAAATCTTTCTGGGGTGTAATTGAAGTTTAGCTCTCCTGCTCTCCCACTAAACGCACCCTGAACAGGATAATGAATTTTTAATGGGCTTTTTTCTCCCAGGCTCTGGGGCTGTTTTGGACATTTTTACTGGCCCTTCTCCTCCATCCTCATAAAGGATTCCCCATTTTCCTCTCCCAGTGTGCAGGCCGAGGCGTTAACCCGGGGTTTGAATGTGTATGTTTGTGCTTGACCTCTGAGTGTGCGCTAGAGCTCGATTGTACGCTTGTGTGTGTCTTTCACTAATGAGAAGCACATGTTTAGACCAATCGTAGTGCTAGCGTTGCAGAGCAGCTTGGCTTGAAGTTATTAATGGCAGTAAAATTTATGCTTCCTTCTTTTTTCCCCAATTAAATGGAGAAGCCCTTCTTTTTTTCAGGGGTCTCTGGAACACATCTGGCTCCAATAGGCTGAGATAACCTTGCCTAAAGGGTCCATGGCTGGCTCCGTCCCGTCCCCGCCCCCTCTTCCCTCTCTCGGGGTCTGGGTCTGTCTTTCTGATTAAGTCAGAGGCTCAGGTTCTTACCAGGTCCAGGTTTCAGTCTGCTTTGTGAAGGGAAACTGTGCTTTCTCAGGGTCAGAATTATCCAGGCCTGAAATAAATACCAGGTCTTAAAAAAAAATCCAAAGATTAACAATGTAATTATTGCAGATGTGATTTGTCTGTATTAATGTTACTGTCCAAAAATTTAGTGTTTGTAAGAAGTTTTATTGTTTTTGGAGAAAAAAAGTACCTTATGCTAAACAAGGTTGCAGTTATTTGATAAAAAAAATAAAGTAAAAATAATAATATTGTGAAATATTATTGTGATTTAGAACTGTCAAGTCTTCAGTGTCACATGATACTTCAAGAAATCATTCTAATATTCTGATTGGATGCTCAAGAAACCGTTTGCTGCTTAATATTTTTGTGGAAATCATGGTGCATTTTTTTTTTGAGAATCTTTTGATTATTTCTTTGATGAACAGCATCTGTATAAGTTGTAAGTTTTTTTTTTTTTCATCCATATTCAACAGCAGTATTATATTCTTTCTTTCCAACAAAAAAGTCCCACTGACCACAGATTTTGAATGGTAGGATAGGTCCATATTCCACTCTCTAGTTCCCTATGACGTAAATCCTGGACACAAATTCTGGCTCTAGCAAAGGGCCTTGATCCATTAAATATTGGGACTTGAAAGTGCAATCTGGTGCTGTCCTGTTTATCCTGCTGTTTATTTCTACTAAAGAAGAAGCTGTAGTTCAGGCTACCTTGAATATGCAGAGGGTGTCTGTCCATTCATGGCTTGTGTGTGTTTTTGTT
Source organism: Carassius auratus (assembly GCF_003368295.1). Taxonomy (NCBI): domain Eukaryota; kingdom Metazoa; phylum Chordata; class Actinopteri; order Cypriniformes; family Cyprinidae; genus Carassius; species Carassius auratus. Next base: position 20,579 of record NW_020524651.1, read on the forward strand.
TCAGGAGACGAAGCGCAGAGACAGATCGCCATGTGCATTCTGTACCACATCAGTATGGACGACCGTTTCAAGTCTATGTTTGCCTACACGGATTGCATTCCACAGGTGAGAGATCAGCCTGCATTAGCATGATCTTATAGCAGGGGACAGGAGAGGTCTATATTCACGCTCACATCATGTCAACATTCGGTGCGAACGTTGTCCCATTGCTCCACAATGCAACAGCTTGAAGCTGTCTACATCTGATGCATCAAATATAAAGTTCCAGATCCGTTTCTACTGTTTTCGAAAATGTGGAGTAAGTCAGAACTAGAACAGCATCAGTATACTGTCACTGTCTTGTTGCATTATGATGTTTTGCAACCAGTGTAGATGGTATCAGTTGATCACAAATAACTGGAAAAACCTTGGAAATTCGAGGGGTCAAAAGGTTTGATAACCCAGTGCAGTAGAGATATTTTTCTTGTCGTCTTTTTATTTTTTCATTGGGTCACTATGTGTTAGGGGTGTAACAGTACACGTATTTATACCGAAAATCTTCTGTATGGGTCTTTTGGTTCGGTACGCATGTTTTGTAGAATATGATAGGGGATATATGAACAATAGGGGATCGAAAATAGACAATAAAGAATTAACTTGACGGAGCTCAAGCTTAAAATGCGCGGCTGCAACAAAATGGAAGTGAAAGTCTATATTAGACCATATTCTTAATTATATTTTACTTTACCTGTTAATTATGTCTTATTTAATTTAGGCTATGTTTAATTAAATCTTTTAGGAAACATGTCAGCCACTGTGTAAATGATTGTATGCCAACAACAAATAGAATTTGTGTAATTTAGAAACAGCATTATGTGCAATTTACATTTTTGCAACGAGTGTTGATTTATTATAGTTAAAAATAAATAGCAATTTAATTTAAGTTTGGGCTATCTGTTGTTAATTGTAACCTTATAGTGATGTGAAAAGGCTAGAACAGAAGCTGAGGAAGAAAATGTTAACTGGAATCAAATTTATTTAAAGAAAAAGCAATTTGTTCAGTAAAGCATTATTTAATAAAGTTAAATAATATAAAAAACATGAAGTACACATGTTTGTGTTCTGAAACACCCCTACATATTGTGGAAGAAACTTTCAAATTTAAATCAGATCACAAAAGCAGATAACAGCTAACATTCAGAATAAGGAACCAGCAAACATTAAAGTGTAAGAAGAAAGGAAATAGAAAGGCTCTTCATGGACAAATTGGGTGAATAGAAGAGGAAAAGATGGTGACTGCAGGCTGGGGGTTACCAAGGTTTTGGTGGGGCGATTGGATGTTGCATGTGAAAGCAGGGCAGGTGCCAGTAAGTCTAGCCACAGTGATTTAGGCTGCAGGGCGGCTGCTATGTGATACTCAGTATGGGACTGTATGCTTTGCATACTCACCACTGCCTTTTTACTCTCTCTCCGGGCCTCCTGCTTATCATTAACATCAGGGGGCGATGTTGACAACCCTTGACCACTTCAGCCCAGGCCTGGACCTCTGCCCACTCCCTTTCCCCCCACGCTCCCTTCCTGGACCCCTACTGTCCCCTCAGGTAGCAGAGTCCAGTCCTCTGTTCCTCTTGGGGTGTGGTGACGTTAGCCAAGCTAATGCAGTGTGACATGTAAGGTTTGTGTCTAAAGTTAGGATTCGCATGAGAAAATCAGCAACCCCTGTATGTCTGGGAAAAGTACAAATTGGGTGCTGGAGTTTGGAAAAAATGTTTCAGGTCTGTCAGCTTTTTTTTTGTGGGACAAAGGCGGGTTTGATTGGAGTTCTAGGTGGGTCAGGACTTCAAGGCGCTTGCTGACTTTGAGTTGTATCATTCAGGAAAGAAGGGGGTACTTGAGCTTGAAGTTTTTGGGTATGAGTTAACTGGACTAAAATTTACTGTATGTTTTTTTTTTTTTTTATTATAATTTTTGTAATTTTTCTTTTATTCAGAAAGAATGCATTAAATTGATCAGTGAAATGACAGTAAAGGCATAATATTACAAATGATTTATATTTTCAGATAAATGCTGTTTTACTTAAAGAAATGTATCACACGTCCACAAAACTTTTCAGTGGCACAGCTGTTTTAATAATAAGAAATGTTTATTGAGCACCAAATCAGCATATCCGAATGATTTCTTAAGGATCGTGCGATTACTGAAGACTGGAGTAATGGCTGCTGACATCATCACTCTGTGGCAAGTGCTCGGAGTGTTTATTATTTCCTGGTGTTTTGTTTGTAAGGTAATGAAGATGTTGTTTGACTCTGGTGAGGAGAGGATTGACGCAGAGCTCATTTCCTTCTGCATCAACCTGGCTGCCAACAAGAGGAATGCCCAGATTATGTGTGAAGGTGAGAACAGATACAAATGTGCAAACAAAAGAACATTGAAGAGCAGACTCCGTGCTTAATTGATTGTTTCCATTGAAGGCAATGGTCTGAAGATGCTGATGAAGAGAGCACTGAAGCTAAAGGATCCTCTGATGATGAAGATGATCCGAAATATATCTCAGCATGATGGGCCTTCTAAAAATCTTTTCATTGTGAGAGTCAAACCCGAGAATATACTCCCCCAAGTTCATTTAGAAATTTGAATTGATGTTTATTCCATTGAAAACTAATAAGCATGTGATGTGTTTGAGGATTATGTTGGTGACCTGGCGGCTCAGATCGGACTGAAAGAAGAGGAGGAGTTTGTGATTGAGTGCTTGGGAACTCTTTCCAATCTCACTATTCCTGATCTTGACTGGGAACTTTTGCTAAAGGAGTACAACCTGGTGCCTTATCTCAAAGACCACCTCAAACCAGGTCTGTCTCAATCAACTTTACTGTTTTATCACGATGGACAATATATGAGAATATTAGTTGCAGGGTCTCACGATATGTGACTTGCTGTTGTTTTTCTTCTTCAGGCTCTGCAGAGGATGACCTCATTTTGGAGGTGGTGATCATGATTGGCACTGTCTCCATGGATGACTCCTGTGCTGTAATGTTGGCCAAATCAGGCATCATTCCTGCTCTAATAGAGCTGCTGAATGGTGGGAAACCTTCTGATACTCAGCGTGCTTTTAAAGTGCATGTTCTGTAATTGTTTTTTTTTTTTTACATATGTTAGTGGAAGTTGAGGAATGACAATCTCTTTCTTCCTTCCATCCTCAGCCCAGCAAGAAGATGACGAGTTTGTCTGTCAGATTGTGTACGTCTTTTACCAAATGGTGTTTCACCAGGCCACCCGAGATGTCATCATAAAAGAAACGCGTATCCTTCAGCTTGTAAAACCTGCAGTTGCGTGATGTTGTTGTTCAGTCATACAGCAGTTCCTCTTTCAAAGGTTTTGTCCTTGACCGTTATCTTATCAGAGGCTCCTGCATATCTCATTGACTTGATGCATGACAAAAATGCAGAAATACGCAAAGTGTGTGACAATACATTGGACATCATTGCTGTGAGTATGAATCTGTACCTGTATGCTGTTTTTTTTTCCCCACCAATTTCAAGTTAAGTTATTTCTTAATATTTCAAACAAAGGTTTATTTTTTAAATTTTATTTTTTTTATTTAGTATTCATTGTAGTTTATTTTAGTAATTCGAAAAAAAAAATGCTTTTGCCATTTTATTAGTTTTTTTATACTTCTAGTTTGCTTTTCTATTGATTTAGTTTTAATTATTTTATCTCCTCAACTTTATTTCAGTTATATTTCAGTTAATTGCCAAAGTGGCATTAGTAAGTTTTATCTAACACTAATATTTTATTTCAGATTCATATAAATTAGTGGAAATTTTTTTGACTTCCTCTTTTCTTTTCATTTGAATCAAGAGGGAGACCATCCAATTGTCTTAACCCACACTTTATTGTTATATGGCACATACGGTTTGTAGTCAGGGTCATTTTACATAAAAGAATGTTGGATGAACACCATTGCTAGCGGTTTAAATGTATAAGCTGTTCTGAAGCAACTCTGTCGCGTGTGATCTGTCCCAGGCCTCAGATTAACGTAATTAGGGTTGGTCTTGAGGCCAAGGGAAGTGTTCCATACATCTGATCGGAAAGGGCCATTAAAGCAGAGAACCACATCAAAGAGAGAGGAGGAGATGCCTGCTTACTATCATCTGGGGATAATGGACAGAACGCAGATCTGCTAAATGCCACACATTCACATACATGTTGTTGGTCATCCTCCCCGGTTTCTTTTTTTATGTTATACAAATATGAAAATCTGATGAATATTGTTTAAATGAGTTTTTCTAATTTTGACTTTTTTGAAAAGTCAAAATTTTGAAAGTCTTTTTTTTTTCTTTGTGACAGCGGGTTTTAACCCAGACAGGAGAAGTCATTAATAATTCATTTTTACATGCTATTTCTCCCAGATTTATTTATAAAACACCCAAACCTGCTTTGGATCCAAATGTTCAGGAACGTCATGAGCTCAGCTACTTGAAGATTGATTAGCCAGAGTATCAGACCACATTCATCCTGGTGATTGGCCATAGGAGTGCAGCTTGTGGTGCCTTTAATGCTTTACAATGATAAATTTGTGTCTTGGCAGAAAGTGTCACTGTGTGTGCCGGTGAGGCCAGGACTGGTGACAATGAGGCCTGTTTGAGGCCTGGGCCTCAGGTGGCCATCAGTGCCCCAGGCCTTCCTCCCCTGTGTGGGGATGATCAATCAGAGAGCCAGGTTGCTCAACTTCGCTATTTCCACCAACCTCAAAGAGGTTTTATTACGCTCAGTCCCTGTAGAGGTAAAATAAACAGCTACCATGTTATCCGTCTGCCAGGCAACACAGCTCACCTGATTCATCCCACATCTTCAGTATGGCACATGCTGAGAGGCTATACAGGCAGAACCTCTCTGTGTCCTGTGCTAATAATCTCTCTGTCTTGTGCTAATAAGCTCTCTGTCTTTGTCTGTAGGAATATGATGTGGAGTGGGGTAAGAAGATCCAGAGTGAGAAGTTCCGCTGGCATAACTCTCAGTGGCTGGAGATGGTGGAGAACCGGCAGATGGATGAGGCAGAGCCTTTCATGTATGGAGATGATGGAGAACCCTTTCTCCAAAATGGTGACATCCTGGAACGGCCAGACCTCTTCTACAGCGCAGGTTATATTGGACGAGGATTTAGATAAATATAGCTGCTTTTAAATAGTAGTTCTTATAAACAGGGGGTTTAAATTTAGTATTTTTTAAAATATGTCAGCATACTTTGAGTTAGTTTTTATTTTTATTTTGTATATCTTTGTAAGCATGATTTTTTTTCCTGGTGTACAATATTGGCCCCATATACAAGATATTTCCTCTGGTATTTCTTTGGTAATTATGACAGTGTTGATTGTTTTCAAACAAATTAATGAACTGAAAGTATTGATTGATATGTTTAATAATTAATGAAACATTCCTCTTTGTGATTCGAGATTCTAAATGTGTATGTTTTTCAGTAAAAATAATAAAATAAAAAATAGTTATTGGGGTAAAAAGACATGATTTCAGTTAACCTTTTAATTTTTGTTTTTAGCATTTTAATGTGGTTTTAATTCATTTTATTTAAATAAATTAAATATTAACACCCTACTTTTGGGGTTGGCTGGTTCCACAAAAAATCTCCAATATATATCTTATATATTAATACAAAATATACTGTAATATGTAATCTAGTAAAAAACCCTATATTACTTTTAGATAACTTTTATAATTATTATTTTTGATAATTTTAATTTAAAATTGTAGATATTTTGTTTACATTTAAATTAGAATTTTAATAATAAATGCAAAAGATTATGAGTAATTTGATGCATCTCTGTATTTTCTGTAATGCTTTAGCACAGAGGTGCCACTGAAAATCGATCTCTTTGTGATTCCCACAGATGGAATAATCCCAGCAGATGGTGCCATTAGTCCAGAGTTCTTCACCGACTTCCAGAATGGAGACCTGTTAGGACCGCAGGGTTTCCCCAGCAGGTACATTTAAATATGATGAATGAGTCAAACTGCCTTTTGTTATTACTGCATCACACACACACATCTTTGTCTGCCAGTTTTGTTGGCTTTAGCAGGAAAGGACTCAAAAATGCTGTGTCAAAGAGTCCTCCGGCATCCCAGCAGGACGCAGCACTCCTCCAACAGTAATACCCTCAGCTTTGAGAGTAAACACAGCTCCCTCTATTCAGCCTTTTCCAAAACTGCTTCAGTTGCCATATACCTACTGTTTAGGGGTTTCAGCAGAGCGCTAATGTGATGACTTGATGCTATGATTTATGGTGTGGCCCACTTTGTCATGGGACTTATTGCAAAATATTTGAGCTCCGTTCCAAATATTCAACTCATTAATCAAAGAAGGGATTATTTGATATGGGGCCGTTAATGATAATACAGTGACCCCTTTACATGATTAGACGGTCATATGTGTTAGGCTTATAACATAGATCTAAAAACAGGGAGAGCTTGCTGAATTATACATTAGTCTCTGAGAGAAAGGATGGAGTGGTGAAGTCAGAGAAGAGGCACTGAAAAATAAGGAGCATGTGAATATGAGGGGGAGGAGGGCGGCAGAGGAAGCCATGTTTGTTTTTCACAGCTCTTTGTAAGCGATACCTGTCGAATACACTGAGAGTGCAAAGGGAATTGTGCGGCCTGAAAGTGTGGTTTTCATTTTGTCCGTGTGGTGTTAGAGATCCAGGTTAACACAATAATGAAATCCAGCCTAGGTTCCCCTGCGCTGAATCAGGAGCCAGACACACTGGGAACGGCTCTTTTATAAGCCTTTAATAGAATCACTTCTATTTATAGAATAGCACGGAGCAATATTTCATTTAGCACATAAATAACGCTTAGTTATTTCAGATGGAAACTAATTTTTGGCTGCATTTGCTTGAAAAATATGAGTTCCTCATTGTGAATGTTATGATTAGACCAAAAACACATTACAAGGTAATTAATATAATATTTAAAAATGAAATAAGATTATTTTAAAGCAGTGAAGCATAAAACATTATTTTTGGTGAAATATTGCCAGGGCTAAACAGGACAAGTACAGTTCCGACAAAAAAGTATTTGGACGCTTAAGCTACAAAAAAATGTTTAAATGACATTGCATTAGAAAGCGTTAAACCACATCGCATTTATTTATTTCACTTTTTTTGGATACTTTCTGATTGCAAATATTATGTAACATGTCCAGAGGTAATGTGATGAACTACACCTGTGGTTACTCTGCTGGGACACCTGTGTGAGCTTGAGGGGAACTGACTTCATATATTCACTAATAGAGACCAGTTGGTTTCAAGTAATATAACAAATGGCTAAATAATTCAAATCAGCTCTGGGAACAGGTCAAGCATGATTTGTTTGCAGATAACACTTGATTTGATATACTACTGTTTGAAGTTTGGGGTCAGTAAGATTTTTTTTTTGTTATTTTAAATAAATGCTATTTTCAACAAGGGGGCATTTAAATGAATGAAAACTAAATAATCATTTTATTAAGTTTTGTCATTCACCCTTGTGTCATTTCAAAACTGTCATATGTAAATTCTTTTAAAATACTTTATGGCGCTTTTTTGTCTTAATACATAGAAAATAGCACTTTTTTTCAAATTTTGTGTTTCATGAAAGAAAGAATTTGAATTTGGAAAGAAATGAGGGTGATAAAATGTAACAGAATCATAATTTTTGGGCATCAGAGGAAGGAAAGAGACTGGAAACAGACACTTTCTTGTTTGGAGGTGTCCGGGTTTTTTTTTTTTTTTTAACAGGATCTCACCTCAGTGTTAACTCTCAGGGGCCACCGGGGCCAGACATGGGGATCTTTTTTCTGTTTGCGTCCAGCCTAAGATCTTTAGATTATCACTAAGTGCACTGTGTCTGTGACCCTCAAGTGTAACGGGCCAAAGGCTGTGTTTCATAAGATGGTGTGGAAGGATAAACGGTAAAACATCTCAAATGATTTAGTTTAGATTAAATGATTAGACAAATGAACCTAGATGAAAAAAAAGTTGTAACTCTAGTAACATCATTATTTGTGGAAACCTGCAGAAAATGTCATCTTTTCAACTTTCCTGGAAAGGATGACAGCATCCCTTTGGATTGAATTATTTACTGCAAGAATGATTATAACACAAACACACACTTTTAAGGCCTGTCCTTTACCTGGACACTCTTTGGAGTGATCATATGATTTACAACACGCTGCCTTTTCCATCCCATTAACCCTCTTGAACTTATTCTGTTAGTTGTAAGCTTCGGTTTCACCCAAATTCTTTGTTAAAAAAGCTTGAGTAGTAGAGGCTGGATGTCAAAGTCTGAAATTTCCCCAGATGGCAGTGGTGTTCCTCAGAGAATAAAGACAGGCTTGCTGCCCAGAGAGGTGGGAGTGAAAGGGGTAACGCATGTAACCGATCGCTGGAAGTGATTTGGTCTAAAAACAACACCGCATTATGGGAGCTGGAAGGGGCAAAGCAAACAACCCATATTTTAAGAAGACAGGCTGAAGTTGGATGGGTGATGTTTATTTAAAGGCAGATCATACTAGTCCTGTCCAACTGAGGTGACGTGATCCTGTTAGTCATTTGCCTTGAGGAATTATTATACTACTACTGCTTTTAAAATCTAATTTTAAATTGGTAAACACTGCTGGTGTGAAAAATACAATAAAATACAATATAATATAATTCTGTTGGTGATTTGACTTGAAAAATTGACTTCAACTTTCATATATATATATATATATATATATATATATATATATATATATATATATATAATTTATTTTTATTTTTTTACGGCTTTGTTTCACAAAGTGCTTCAAAATTTAAGTTAATCAATCTAATTTATTATAATTATTACTTCTATTTGTGGTATTGGAGCAGTTGTGTTTTAAGCTTGGTAGTTCTGTTTTGCAGGATCAGAGCGCCATCTAGTGATGCTAATGACCTTTATCTAATCCATACAAAAGTAATTTCCTGATAAAATACACATTAACACGATTTATGTTAGTTTTTGTGATTCATCTCTTCATCGGTGTTGTGACAGGCTGACAGTTGTCTGTGTTTTTCTTCCTCCAGTTCTTTGACAGACGGGTACGGACAGATGGGTGTCACTCCAGCACGTCCTGCCACGGCTTATGGCTTTCGACCTGATGAGCAGTTTTATTACGGTTACACGGCATCACGTTAGGAGAATGTAAGGAAAGACCTAAAACCTATTAAAAACCAATTAAATGGTTCTCAAAAGATGCTAGTTAAGTCTCTTTACCATTTCGAATGAAAGCAACACTACTGATTTTCTTCATCATCAGTATTTTCTTCTGTGTAATATGTGTATATTACATTCCATGTGAATCTCCATCTGAATGTGTTTTAAGCTGAATGTTCTCCGTGAAGCTATGATTTGCAGCGCTCACTTTGAGCTCGATCATGTAGTTTTAACATGTCCTACTTTAGCCTACTGTGTGTTGCTTGTCAACACTGAAGAAACTAATGGCACCGCATTGCCTTTTCTGTGCAATACAACAAAAGTAGGATTTTAGTTGCATGCTGTTTCAGTGATGTAGGTGAGTTAAGTTATGATCGTTGAAAACACCATCTATTTGTGCATTCAAGCAAATCTGTTTAATGCATGACATTTGCTTAAGTTTCTGGAAGAAAAATATTTCATGTACTTAAAGTCAATCATTGTCATAATAGGATTCCTTCAGTTTTGCATATGTTTACATAAAGCAACTGATCTAATGGTCATTTTAATGATAGTGGGTCACATATGAAATAACATTTTGTTAAAATCCATTTCATACATGACAACACAGCACAGTGCCCACGGGAACAATAATGTCACTTTACAGTCTTAATATCTACTCACTAATGTGATCGTGCAAACATTGTTGCCTGTTTCTTTGCTTTTGATACTGTAGTACCAGTTTTATAACACATCTTGGCTTGGTGCACTGCTAACAGCTTCATATGTATTTTCTAATGTAGCCAAACTCAAGTGTTCTTTTGAAATAATACTGGTCTCTTCATGTGCGTTTTAGTATTTATGAAACTCTGTTTCATTGGTGCCTGAGACTTGTCTTGATTACTGTTTTATATAAATTGCCTTTTTATTTAATGTGCTGCAATATGAAATACATAAATTGATGTGCAAAAGCTTTCCTTGCGTATGTTACTTTGATAGAAATCTTTTGCATATGGTTGGGTAAGCAAATGCTTACCTTGTTTACTTTCATTGATTGCAGTGAAATGCTGTGCATCTCATTCATTCTTAATCATTCACTGCCATCATTCAGACATTCCTTAAAAGAGTGGTTATGCATATTTATGAATTGACGGACTGTCTTATTGTTAATGTGGATCTCATAAAGGGAGCCATCTCCATATAACACAGATCTCAGTGGTTTTGCTGAATGTACCTGCAGCGCACATGTGGCAAATGTACTTTACTTGTCACTCAACATTTGTTCATTACAACAAACAGCAGCTCGCTGTCGATATGTCACAGATCCAGATTCCATGGAAAACAAACCTGTCAGGCCTGCATTGTGGGTCTAAAGTAAACAGTCATCCCTGGTTCGTGGCAGACTTTGACAAAGCTTTGCATTTTGGGAAAATGTATAAGAACCTTGTTGTTTAAACTTTGCTCATGTTGTGTATATTGAAAACTACCTTGCTGAAAATGGCACATTTCTTTCTGAAGGATTTCTCATAAAGATTCACAAAGGACACTTCCTATGATATTCAAATTCATTTTTACATATTAGCTTAAAACAATAATTAAATAAGATGATCTATATTACATTCATTTTATTAAAACAATCTTTATTAGAATAAAAACATTTAATTCTATTTAACTACTTTTATAAAACGTGTGTGTGTGTGTGTGTGTATATATATATATATATATATATATATATATATATATATATATATATATATATATATATATACTACCTTTTGAAAAGTTGTTGTCGGTAAGATTTTTTTAAATATTAATATTCTGAAATATTATTACAGTTTAAAATAAGTTTTCTATTTTATAATGTAATTGTATAGGTGTTCTGTATATTATTATAGTGGAAATTGTGATACTTTAAGATATTTTGATGAATACAAAGTTGAAAAGGACAGCATTTAATCCAAAAAAAACAAAAAAAATTCTACTGTTTTTAGTGTCAGTTTTCATCAATTTCATCAATATAATTTTTTTTTTTTTATCTTACTGACCCCAAACATTTGAATAGTGGTGTGTGTGTGTGTATATATATATATATATATATATATATATATATATATATATATATATGCAGTCAACTATAATTACCTTCTCCTCAATGATGAAGCCAACTTAAAAATGTACAATTTGTCAAGGGGTGAAGGTGTTTTCGATCATGACCCCACATGGTCCTTGAAACTTAAACTACAGCATCTTGTTCATTGAACATTTGAACTTGAGCTTTTTCTCCATTGTCTTTAGAGGTCTGAACTACGTCCTCTATTTCAATAACCTCCACTACCAGGTCCCGGATCTCCTTCACACAGTCCAGGGGCCTGGGCTCATCCTCTAGGTTTGGTAGAGACTGGGATTCTGAGGCTTTTTCTGAAAGATCCATGATTTGTTTGCCTGTGATCTCTTTGTAGATATCTCTGTCCTCTGCATCTTGAATAGATAAACAAACTGAGTTTGGATATGTGCTTTCTACATGTATTAGTGGCTTTATCCGGACCGAATCATTTGATGAATCTTCTGTCATTTCCTCACTGTTGTCCTCGGTTTCAACAGGCTCATCAGTAGAGCCAGAGGTTTTCATACAGATTGGGTTGACCACTACTGTGGGTTCATTAGCAAAGTCTGAAGAAGTTGCATCATCTCCTGTCGGTAAATTGCTGCTACCAGCACTTTTTCCAGCTTCTGTTACCTTAATAATGGGAGTGGAACTGAACAAAGCTTCCATGGCATTTGTAGTGAGTTCTGGTTTAGTCACAGCTGATGTTTCCAAGGTTGATGTTTCATCAGTGACAAATACATCATCACTGAGTGTTTTGTTTTCTCCTTTATTGATTTTACCCATGATGGGCAGAGCTTGGTTCAGTGCACCTCTTTCTGACGCGTGAACAGTCACAGATTGGTTTGCTGTCAGCGGATTGCCCAGCAGGGGGGAGGGTGGCATGGGTGTGCGCAGGCTTGAGGAGGTGTTTAAGTGTCCTGGGCTGCTGGGTGCAGATCCTGGGGGTGTGAAGGACAAGCTGGACATACTGAAATTGTATTTGCTCTCTGAGAACAAGTTGAATTTCTTCTTGCTGGCTGCCTCCTTGACCACTGCCAATCAGAAGCACAGATTAGATTTGAGAATTGTATTTTAGGGAAATCTTAAAGCTAATTCTAATAATAATAATATATAGTAATAATTTCTAGGGCCCTATGAAATCCATTTTATTTTTTCTCAAATTCCAGTTTTTCCTGTTTACATTTTTCAGGATTCCATTTGTTCTCCTTCTCTAGATTCTGTTTTAATGGTTAAAATTCTGTTCATTTTTTCCATTGTTTTGTTTTTAGTTTTTTGACTCTTATAGTTATAATGGTTAAATTAAATGTAATCAAAAAAGCATGTCCGGTTAATTGAAACAATGAAACGGCAATTTATTAAAAGTTTAAGAAAATAAAATTTTTAAGGTCCTATGAAATGTTTTCTTTTTTTTTTCACTCTAATTATTTTTATTTGATCAAATTCTGTTTTCCATACATTTTCTGGGTTCCTTTTTAATGGATTCATTAGATATGAATAATCAAAAGCATCTCTGATTTTAAAATGTTATTAAAATCTATTATTCTTGTGATGGCAAAGCTGAATTTTCAGCAGCCATTACTCAAGAAACATTACTTATTATTATCTTATTATATATTGGAAACAGTTGTGTTGTTATATATTTTTGAAAACTTTAATCCATTTTTTCAGGATACTTTGATTCCTAGAAAGTTCAAAAGAACAGCATTTATTTGAAATAGAAATCTTTGTGTGACAATGTAATAGTATTTACTGTCATTTTACTGATCCATTTAATGCTTCCTTGCTGAATAAAAGTATTAATTTCTTTAAAAAAAAACATACTGACCCCAAATATTTGAATGTTTGTTCAGTCTTAAAAAATATAATTTGGTTTAATATTTTGTTATAATATAAAGACATCTATACGTGTTTATTTTATTTTTTTTTACATTTTGCGGCCACTGTACATGCATTAATTCATTTTTAATTCAGTGATTTATACCTTCTGTTATAATGACCCTAATATCAATAACAGCTTTGTAAAGGCAATGTATCGAGGCTTTGCTCTGATCATGTGACATACCCATGCTGACGTCTTTTTCCAGTATCTCCTGGATAATGTCCTCATACACGTTTTCCACATTAATGAAGTTTGTATAATCAGCAAATATGTACTGCTCAAATTTGGGTAGTTCCTAAAAGTACATTTTGAGAAAAGACACATTTATTAGAAGATATAAACCATCAATGGTAAATATATGAAACTTCACTTCACTTGTATTTATTTAGCTGTTTATCTATCATTATGCAACTAATGTCAAATGTACCTCTTTGAAGGAGGGGGCCAGGTGCTTCTTGATGCTGGGCAGAGTGATGTTGATCAAAGCCTCCTGCAAGATCCTCTTCCTCACTGTGCTGCTGTCATAATCAAATTGCTAAAGGACGAAGACAAATTAAATGAAGCAATCTAACACAGACATCTGTGTTTGCCAATTAAAAGTAATAGGTTTACCTTCAGAACCCTGTTTGAAGCCTTTAGCATAGCCATTGAAAGACTGGCTGATGGATCCTCCAGAGCCTTTCGCACAAGCAGCTCAAAGGTGTACTCTGTATTCTCCATCAGCTTAAACAATCACACAACAGACACGCTTTGGATCAGAATCAGTCACAGAAAGTTCCAGAAGAGTTGGCTTCTTGGATACACAGTTTTGGGTACCTGTTTTAATTCTGTCTGTGTGCTGTCCACTAGACCTTTAATGCAGTAGTTGAAGGTTTGCTGTAGCTCTTGGACGTGATCAGCCAATCCATTCACTTTCTCATAAGAGCTCTGGAAATTAGCCCTGCTCATCTTAAACAGAGCCTTCAGTCAGAGAGATATAGAGTATACAGTTAAATATAGTCATGAGGACTTTTTATAGTGATTCATTCTAAATGTGTCTGTTGTTCTCACCTGTCGGAGCTCCTCCTTCTGCTCAACGTCCTGGAAGTCCTGACACAGCTGCTCCATCATGCTCTCGCTCAAGTCCCGGGCCTCTGTGAAGCCCTGGCTTATGGGTCCCATCACTTCCTCCAAGATGGCTGGCAGGAACGGCTGCACCTGCTCTGTGCAGTATTTTGTTGCTGGCTCAGTTACCATGGCTAACCAGGTGGGAAGAAAAAAAAATGTAGTACTTAGAGCCAGCTATATATATACATTTTTACAACAGCAGCTGGGACCAAAAACACATTAACCTTCACCAATGAACATGTAAAAGAAATATTCATTTATGTTTATATTTACATCCAACACTACCCTTGAAAAGTTTTAGGTCGGTAAGATATTTTTGAAAAAGGCTGCATTTATTTGATTACAGTAAAATGGCATTAGTTAATAATTTAAAATGACTGTTTTATATTCTAACTCCAGTCTTCAGTGTACATGATTCTTCAGAAATCATACTTATATGCTGATTTTGGTGTTTAAGAAACATTTCTTATTCTTATAAATACTGAAAACAAAAACTTAATCATTTTTTCAGGATATAAAAAAAGTTTTTTTTTAAATGGCATTTATTTTTTAAAATATAAATGCTTCTAAGCAATATAAATGTTTTTAATTTCACTGTAAAATGCACCCTTGTTGAATAAACGTATTAATTCCTTAAAACCTTTTGAACGGGTGTACATTATGTAATAGTACATTTGGCGAGTGAGAGATTCGATTTATTTTTTGAACGGCTCTTAAAAGCAAGAATCGAGATCATGTACCTCTGAGCTTGCTCTCCAGGAAAGCTCTTGAGCTGGTGATCTGGTCCATATGAGAGCGCATGAGCCCGTCCTGTTGTTTCACCATCTCTTGGCACTGCTGCTTCAGTGTTTTCATCCTTCCAAACAGATGCTCTTGCAGCAGGAAATAAGTGGCTTCAACCGTCTAGAAGACAAATGGCTGGGGTCAAGGGTCATTCATTAATAACATTAATCATTCATACGTGTCCTATTAATC
Organism: Carassius auratus; assembly: GCF_003368295.1. Taxonomy (NCBI): domain Eukaryota; kingdom Metazoa; phylum Chordata; class Actinopteri; order Cypriniformes; family Cyprinidae; genus Carassius; species Carassius auratus. The sequence continues at coordinate 35,833 of NW_020524651.1, forward strand.
ATTCTTTGTTTTTCAGTGAGGAATATGTCAGTAATCACAGCTATGGAATGTAATGGGTTTCTGGTTTGTTTCTGGTGTGTTCCACCCTTTAGGGAACACCATAGGGACATTTCTGGCCTCCCTGGCCTAGAGCTATAAGATGCACGTCAGCATCACACCCCAGTTTCAAGTATCAAGGGCAGGTTCTAGAAAAATCCAACGCCATAATGGGAATTCATCTGTACAATCGCTACAGCAGTAACAGAAGATCCAAGTAGGAAAGAAACACACCGCAAACCACACTCTCCTCTTGTCTGCCCTCTTGCTTTTCAAACATGGCTCCAATTCTTTCTCTAGAAAGGGCATCGAGTCCTCCATGAACAGATTAGCAAGACCCTAAACACACACAAGATTCAGAAATATTACACACATGTAGCTGAGCAAACACTGAGAGCAAACTCTTAATTGCTAAACCGTAAAAGGCACAGTTTATGTAACCTTAAACCGCAGACTAGACTGAAATGAACAGTAGATTAATATGATCTGTTTACCTACAACCACAAATCAATCACTGACTTGCCTTCAGCCATTGCTCAAACGCAATCCAAATAAACTAATTTAAATGAACAGAAAGTGGCAACAGTACTATACAGTATATGTGTAAAATGTATATATTAATGCTATATAATATAATAACAATAGATTTAGTTTTTAATGTGCCTTTACAACATATAGAAACACAATAACAAATCAACCAAAACTACATATCAAATATAGAATCACAGTAATAAATCATAAATTAAAAGCTTTACTAAAAAGATGCGTCTTAAGATGTTTCTTAAAACAATCCAAGGAAGCAGTAGTAGAATATATAGTGGAATATATCGTCAAGTATTTTTAAGTATTCGTATTTTTTTTTCTTACATTTTTTTATAAGCAGTTCAAACAAACAAACAAAAAAAAAGATTGAATTCTCACTGTATGTGTTTATGGTGTCAAACATGAATAATATGCTGTATATTACATCATATGTGATGTATTGATAGTTCATTGTCATGTTGGCAGTAATGGGTGATTCCACATCGTAATCAGTCCTTGTGTAACAGTGTGTGACTTGTAGCTTTGGAGTTTGTTTTATGCTCAAATCTATCATTAAATGAGAAAAACATGAAATTCTTCAGAAAAAAAAAACTAATTGCACCTTTATAAAAAGAAAGCAAGAATGAGCTTGTTTGTCTCTAACCGTTTCCAAATGATGAACATTGTCATAACTGTCACATTAAGTTACAAAGCTGATTTTTTTTAACAGCTAGAACATTCCATGTCATACTAGATCAACAAATGATGATAGCTGTGTTGTTTATTGTGAAAAAAGACACCTACCCGCACATCACTGCCTATGAGCATATCCCATGATTCATACTGTCCTTTCTCTTGCCTGTAGAGCTGAATGGCTTTGAGGAAAGCCTTAACCTCACACGTCTTCTTCTTGAGAAAATCTGTTGAATAGAGTAAATATTTCTTCACACTACAACTTTCACTGGGTCACAATTTCCTACTGTCCTTTCAAAACCGTAAAAAAGTCATACCTTTGTTCTGGTGGCGGACACAGTCAGATAAGATGGAGATGAAATCAACTTGAGCGTCCTCATCTCGGAAACAGAAATAGAAATCCCTGCGGTATGGAAGTCTAAGATAAACTGGGAACTCTCCTGGCATGTCCGCCACACGGGGTGCAAAATCATCCTGCCTGTCTGGAAGGCATGGAAGAATCATTTACAATAAGAACATTAAGATGCACAAAGAAAATAAATAGGATCATTATTTATTTCTTTTGAAAACAAGGTAATGTATCATTCCGTTAGTAATGAATGAGGTTATTATTCAGTAATATTATCGATTCAATTGCACTGACTACATCAGATGAGGGGAAAAAACTTCTGTCATTAACTTTGTAAAACTGATCTGAACTCAATGAAAAGGTTGTATATCTTGGAGCTGAACAAGTGTGTAAAATTAGCTCTCTTAAAATAGTGTGCATGTACTCTAATTGTACTCACTGTTAGTGCAAGGGCAGCACTGGTTAATCATTTCCATGTATTTCTCTTCTGTAGTCAGAATGGTGCCTCCTGTAGGCATCAGTCTGTGTTGTGGAGGTGAGCCTTTCAGAAACCTCTGCAGGGAATCAGGTAAGAGATGACGGGTTCATGTTATCATCACCTCACACAGCAAAAGATCATTTGTTTTATGGTGTATGATGGCTCATACCTTGTAGCTCTCATAGCACTCCAGGACGTAATTGGCACGGACTACTATGTATCTATCCTTCCACTTCCTGCTGCCATAAAAGCATAGCACATGCTCTTCATACAACACCTTTCCAGGCTCTGGAGAGGCCTGGGTAAACCGATATAATCAGTCAATCTCAGAAGGAGATGATGATACATGTCTTTGTTTGAAGTTAACCCATGCATGAGATCGAATTCCTACCCGTTGTTTGAGAAGATGTGTTTGCTCCTCTTTGCGTTGCTCAAGTTCATTTTGGATCTGGGACAGGTAAGCCAGGGAATATTGTTTCCTATAAATCGGTGCAAACTCCTTAAATTTTTCGTCCACTTGCCCTGCATGACAACACAAAACAGAGACAACTTTATTTCATCTTTTTCATGTGGAGTTGCACATTTTTTATCAGTTGCATGATATTATTACATGCTACAAGTAACAAAGGGTTTTCATGTAGCCTATTAATAGATGTTATTATTATCATTATCAGAGATTGAGAAATGAAAATAATTGTTGTTTCATGTTAACTTAATAAATGGAACCTTATTGTTATTATTAAAGTGTTACCTTGTTTCAAGAGATAATCAACAACTTTAATTTAAAAAAAAAACTTGAATTCAATTGGAAAAGAATGCAACATCAATGAGTCTGAGCTATAAAAACAACTTGCAGTACAGAGGGCATGAATCAAAATTGAGAGGGAAGGAAACTGCTTGTCTAAAATAACATCCGAAACAAAACAGGTACAGCCGAGATGTGAGTGGAGAGGAAATTTCACAGCAGATTGTCTAAGTGAGCCTAAACATCTGAGGCTCTAAGGAACATTGTGTTTTTCTCAGTACCACATAAAAAATTAGCTAAACAATACAGCAGCGAACAGAAGATATTAATATGTGTTTACAGCCAATCAGACTACTTCCTGCCTGAACATTTTAACATTCTTGTCAGTGTTATATAGCTGTATAATCTTAATTCTAAAATGGAAAAGTCCAGTTCGGGGTGCTGATTGGTCAATACAGCATATACAGGGTATATACTGTATTGTGGTTACATAAAATGAACATTAATATTAAAATGATTTTAAAACACCAACAAATAAATAAATGCAGTTCTCCTGAATAAAAAACCAACATAGTTGGTAATTTTTCTGACTCATTTGCCCCCTCAAAAACTGAAGAACTCGATAAACAATATATATACATATATATATATATATATATATATATATATATATATATATATATAATTTACTTGTGAACTATTAATACTACTTGTAAAAGATATTTGTATCTTTTATATTTTATTAAGTTTTTATTAAATAATAAGGCAGAAAGCTGCATGTCGCCATGACTAACATTTGACTATATTTGTTTCTTCTTAACTGTTTATATACTGTTTTCAGAAATAAAGAAATACATCTTGGCAGTCTTGAGTGAGACGATTTAAAAGCACTTGCCTTGATGTAAAAATGTAGCAGTGTTAATAATACAGTATGTGTAATTAACCGTTTGCCCGGAGCTGATTGAACGTTTGATTTAACACCCAAACCAGAATGTTCACTCTGAGAGGGTGTTCCTACTTTTAAAATTCCTTGTGACCATTTTTTTAAATACATTTTCAGATTCTTGCATTACATAACATGCAACTAAATGTAGATGACAGCTGAGAGCTATGGCATTCACTTCCAACATATCTCACAATTGAGTAAATGTACTGTAATGAGCTGCTCTATCACCGCTCTTCGCAGTCCTCCTTGATCTGTTGTTTTATTTGCAAGAGAGCGATTCATTGTTTTGAAAGGAACTGTGGTTTGAGATGTATTAAATTCTTGAGGTCTAATGTGTAAGATGCTTAGCCTATTATAGACGTTATGACACGGCATGACCTGCAAAGCCAGTTCTGTATGAACATACCTCAACACAGACATCATTACACTTCAGCAAGAGTACGAGGTTGACAGGGGAATGTTTCTAAACACCTGAACATGTGCTTGTTAGAGTGACAATGAGCAGCTGTTGACCACACACTCACTTTAAAGCACAGCATTTGAGTTTACTCCCAGCTCATTCATAGGAAATGGTCACATTTGTGTTCCAGTAACACAATTAACAGGATACTAAATATAAAGTCACGTAACTGCTTGATATAGCTCTGTTTTGTGAGATGGAAAAACATCACCATTAAATCAAATTTGACAAAAAATGTATTATTGAATTGAATGTTTTCTTTTAATATAGATTTTATTCTATTCTATTTTATATTTAAAATCATCAACTGGTAGAATGTAGCACATGGAACATGGTTCAGTTACATGGGAATGCACAGATTGGCTAAATATATACACTAGCTTGAATTCTCTGTAATTTGCTTTCAATGAAAGTGCATGTGAAATGCATAGATACTAAAATACAAATTATTATCAAACTTACTGTAATGGGACTAACATTTTTTAATGCTTTTACACAAAGATACACATCAAAATTAGTAGTACTAGTAGTAAGTTTGTAACAACTTATTCAGGAATGGAGGAATTCATAGTTTCAAATTCAGCAAATGAAAAACATGTTGACCATTTATATAATATTTGGGGGACATGCCCATTTAGCAGTTAAAATTTTTGGGTGCAAATGGCCCTGTTTCCTGAGAATGAGCCTTTCATTCAAAATCAAACTAAGTTTTGAGAATGAATGGAAAAATATCTGAAATGCAGTTTAAAAACACATTTCAACAACACCCTTAGTAACGTCATTCACTTTCAGCATGTTTTGTCAGCTGACAGATCTGAGGTGTTTTTCCATCTGAGCAAATAGCAGAGCTACTTTTAATCCTTTACACACACACACACAACAAAAACCTCCACCCATATCGTTTCAATGGCCGAAAAAAGAAAAAAACTGGTTTCTGCTTCTCACTTTTCAGCTGTGCAGGTTGAGAACTGCAGTTATCTGATAATAGTCATTGTCCAATGAGGCATTTACAAGTGCAAATTCAACATGAATCTTTTTCTACTACAGAAGCCATGCAGTGTAACATCCACTCTCTTTCTCTGCCCATATCATTGCAGTATAGGGAAAAGTTTTGGACAACCTAATATCATCGTTTACTGTAGAGGCGTCCGGAAATAAATCGTTCATGTACAAACAACTTTTAATGCTATTATCACACTAACACTCTTTTAAAGTGAATTCCAAAACCACTTAATGACTGACAGCACATACCTTTTATGTAGTTGGATTTGTTTTCATCCAGTAAACTGGATGCTGATCCCATAATGCTCCGCTTAGTTCAGGTGAGTACTCCTCTGCTGTGGTGAAGATGATTCTGTGTCACTTGTGTTCACTACTGAAGGAGAATCTGAAAGCAGGTGTTATATTTCAGAACGGTGGGAGGGGCATGAATGAAACTTGTCTCACCGGGACATTCAAGGTCTGTCTTTTAAAACCCAAAGAGCTGCCTAACAACAGCCTGTGATGTCCAAAATGCTGTCTAGGGTTTTGACACAGATCCTTTGATTTCATGAAAGCAATATGCTATATGACATATGCTTTGTACATCAGTATTCTCTGTAAATATTCAAGAGGGTCTAAACTGTGGTCAAAGCTGTCAGGTTATTACTGTTACTATGTTGTGTTACAGCTTTGTTTGTGAAATACGATATACCTGTGACGTACTAGACAGACTTGATCCCATTAAGGTCTGTTACCACAGTTTCTTTTGAAATTAACATTCCAGCATATTTTAGTACATTTCAGGTAGGTCTATACATTGTACTATGCAAATGAAACAGGTGTGGCACTAATTAAGGTGTAAGGACTTCTCACAGGACAGTAAATTCCAGCTGATGACTAATAAATAAAGCCAATTTTCTATGATTTGTGTTTGCGTTTCCATAACAAAAAACATGTCTGCCTAATTTCACTTTTTTTTTTTAATCAAATTTTATAACGTACTACACAGAGAATTAAAAACCTGAGAGTGCATTCTGATAATGAGGAAAATGAATTATTATTTATTTATTTTTTAAGTCAAATGTGGCCTGAACATTTTTTTTTTATTATTGTTTGTTTGTGATTCACCAACAATGTTCTCAATGCCCGTTTTCTCATTAAAAAGATACAGTGTATGATGTGAAATGTTTTATTAATGTTGTAGAAGTCAGGTAAAATATTGAAGCAAGAGTAAAGTGGAATAGAAAATCAGATAAAGGAAGATCAATATAATCCTTTGACATGCTCTTTATAAATATTAGAGATTTAAAATTTAAAAACCCAAAAATAACTGGTCAAATACTTCATCACTGTCAACACAGAATGATTTATCAAATACTAAGCCCGTAATGTCTCAAAGCCACAGTGCAATCAACAAAAAACATTAACAAAACTGGACCAATCCTTTTCTTTCATGAAACTTGAAACTCATGAAACTCTTGTTTTTATCCACAAGTTGTCATAGTAACAAACTTCATAAAATAACAGGGAAATTCATCAATGAAAACAGCCAAGAAGCTCTAAAATACATATCCACTTGGGCAAAATCAAAACTGTAGTTTGGTTTCATGAATATGTGGAATCAGAGAGTTAGCCGTCGGTCTGAGCTGACAGCGCTGCTCTGAGGGGCGGACGAGTATGTAGGCACGCTGTATTTCGTGAGCACTTCTTTAAACTGTGCCAGGGTGGCATCAGTCCGAACGCCTGTTGGGTCAAAGTGTGTGCGGCTCACTCTGAACCCGGCCTCCGTTAGATACTGCAGGAACTTATTCAGTCTGAAAGAAGAACGGAGAGTGGTGTCAGCATTCTGCTTGCATTATGACACTTATATTATTATACATGACGTGCTGACTAACTTGGGCATGTTCATGCCGCGGATGCTGTGCCGGTGGATGCTATAGTAGAACGCTGGATGCTCTAAAGATGTATCAGCTTTGATTTTCTTCAGCACATTCCCAGATTCCTCCCCTGTGTTCTTTCTTTTCCCTGAATACAAAAAGTAAAAGAAGATGCACCATACTTTTTATACAATCGATCCATTTAAACTTATTTCCCTATAAACCCCATAGGCATAGGCACTCATAGGCAATCATGTTTGAGCTTAGATTTACCATGTTTGATGAGCTCTATTTGGCCCAAGCCTTTATGGGGCCTCAAGCTATATTTGCTATAAGCTTTATTTGGGGGCCCCTCTAATACAACTGATTATTGTCAATGCTTGATTATCTGTGCACTATAAATCTATCACACCCATTATCAATTTGATTTGCTGTAGTGGTGTTGCTTGCGTCATACCAATGTCTTCCTGGCATGTTTTTACCCTTCTATGATTTTTTTATTGTAACAGTAGCAAACCCTCAAGAGTAGCCAGGTGTTAATTGGCGCATTTTAACATTCGAGTACGTAAGTGGTATACTTAAAGTGGTGTACAGAAAAGTAGCTAAATATACCAGCAGACAATGCATTTACAGAACAGTGTTATTTAAACAACATGCATTATTAAACACAGCAGCTAGCCATCTGTACACTTAAAACAACAGCTCTTAATCTATAACTAGCTAGTTGAGGCATAATCATATTGGAATATAGCAAAGACTCCGAAGGTACGCTAATGTAAATAATGTTTTGCTGTTATTATCAGTATCAAGTTTATGAAACAGAAGCCCTTTTTATTACAAAAATATATACCCTGGTAAGTTTTACAGACATATACAGAAGTAAAATGCTATATTATATTCTTTATATATATATATATTAAAGCAACATAAAGTTTATTTTAGGTTTCAGAAATGTAAATAGATATTTTAATTAAGTACTAGCAAAAAACGACTTTTATAGTTTGTTAAATACATTTTGATGCTTTGAAATTTTGTTGTAATGGACTTAATGTTTCAAAGATAAGCATAAAGCTTATGGGTTTGGAACGACATGAGGGTGAGTAAAATATGACAGATTTAATCTGGGATAGACAGGAACTATTAAATCTAGAAGAGTAGGGAGGAGAACAGCAGATAAAACATACTGATAAAGCAACAAATACCTGACTGGTCAGAAGTATCTGCCTCTTCAACCTTCTGTAAAGTTTTTATGACCACACCACACTCCACTAAAAACAAAGATGCATCAAAATTAATTCAAAAATTCAAGTCAATGCCCCATTGCTCAAAAAGCCGATTCAGTGTCTCCAGTTGTACTGAATCACAAATGAGCATTACTAAATAAGTGACAGCCAGAACATGCACACCCAATCACACCTTGGTTGGAGAGGGCAGAGTATCCTGGGACAGGGAAAGGCTTGAGAGTGGTGCAGTCAGCTTCACAGATGAGAGTCTTCACCAGAGGCTGGACGTCTTCCATATTGTGCTGCACTGCCGCCACCAACATCCGCCTCAGAAATCCAGTGTTGAACAATGGACCAGCCCTGATGTTTGAAACAACAAAGACAGAGGAAAAAATAAGAGCATTTAAGAGTGAATTATGCATCATCAAGTGTTTTTACGTACAAATGACATCAGCTCACCAAAGTGGTCCAAGCTCTACTGCAGTTTTTCCTGGCATACTCCCATGACACTGGCAAGGCAGCTGTCTGTACAGGTTTTCTGTCAATACCATTAGTAGAAATGTGATTATTTATGCTTCGACTACTTCTACCTGCATTATGAATTTGGGAACTTCACATTTGATCAGTTCAAGCATTCCTTGGGAATCAAACCCATGACCTTGCCATTACTGTTTGGGCTACAAGAAGGCAATCAGGATGCTGCTATTTGCTTTTCTAAATGCCTTGTCACCTTCCACCATGCTTCCTGGTTTGAGGAACACCCTTTCTTCACACCACTGGCAGTGCAACAGCTGCCGCAGTTTCTTAGCAGACGCATCTGCCTGGGTGGGCCCTCTGAGAACTCGCACCACCACGAGGACAAAGTGCTCAAGAGCCACGGCCAATAGCACCTCGATCCCTTTGTTGCAGCGTGCGGCCGCCCTGCAAGTACATGCATTAACAACACACTTTGCAAACTGTCAAATACATGTATATACACGTGTGTTTGGGAAGTCATTTGAGGAAGTGCCCACCTGGCCACAGATGCCAATACCATACGTGCAGCGAGTTCCCTGTAATACTCGGTTCGGACGATCTGGCAGCCATAATGTCGAAGCGTCACATTCAGGGATTTGGAGTAAAGCGAACCCGTGTCGGTTGACGTCACCGAGACTATGCCCAAGTTTCGAACGTTGCGAAAAGCTGCGTCCAGATAGTTCACAGCCGTTCCAAATGGGTCGAGGTGTCTGATTTGCACACAAGAATGTGGTGAGATTTGATATTTGCAATAAATAACCATAGCTACAATGTTTTTAGTCATTATTTTTCAGCCTCACATGTAGTCAAAGGGTCTCAGGTGCATGATGACATTGGCGTCCATCTTCACCACCTCTACCGAAGCAATGGGAGCGTCTGCGTCTCCCGCTCCGTCTAGCTGCCGGCCCGTACGATTCCCCTCTACTCTGATGTGGTTCAAATGACAATTCTCTTTAATCATCTTAACGCACGCTTCATTTATGTCATTTATAGTAACCTTTACAGAGTTACGCAGATGCTTTGCCCACTGCAAACCCATGATGCCTACAAAAGGGATCAATATGTTAGGCAAATATGCTTTGTTATAATTCAATTTCTATTAAACAACTTAAAGCAAAACCTCAGCAATGATATCATCATCATGAGCTATTAGCTTGTCTTTATGTCCAGTAGATTTCCTACCAGTGGCTCCAAAGGCATCGAGACATTCAAGTGGATTCCTCTCCTCAGCAAGAACTGCGAGAGAGCAGAACACCAGCTGCCTACAACAGAGATAGACACTTAATTATAGGTTTTTTAACAGAATGTACATGACCCATATATTTGAATTATTTTCCATTTGTCAAACCTGTTTGTCTTCATCTTGCGGCTGAAGTAGGTGTCCGTCTTCTGGGGAGTGGTGTGGTTGGGCAGGAGCTGGACATTGGTGCCCAACTCTTTCATGATCTCATAGGCCTGTCCAGCCGGGACTGAAGAAGACGTTGAAAATAAAAATGGAAAATTTATTTCTAGTTATTGCAGCTAAATGCATATGTGACCATGGACCATAAAACCAGTCTTAAGTTGCTGGGGTTTATTTTTAGCAACAGCCAAAAAAATAAATAAATGTATAGGTCAAAATGTTTCTTTTATGCCAAAAATCATTAGGATATTAAGTAAAACTCATGTTCCATGAAGATATTTTGTCAATGTCCTACTGTAAATATATAAAAACTTAATTTTTGATTAGTAATATGCATTGCTAAGAACTTCATAGGTGGTTTTCTTAGTATTACATTTTATTCGCACCCTCATATTGTAACGAATAAAAGTGTTCTTTTTTCACAGATTCTTCCTGTGAGACTTTAAACAGCAAACCAAAGGCCTAATCATGAACAACCACAAGTCAATCTTCTACAATGTGTTACTCCCAAAGACATGAGTGCCTTAGGATTTAGGTTAGCTTTGAATATTCTCACCCTACCTGAATACACAGGGTTTAAATTGCAAGAAAAAAAAAGACATGCATCAAAAAAACCTTCCAACATCTAAAGTACATTATTCCACGTGAACAAGCTGGCATCTAGTTCAGGCGGTTCTCTTTTAATGGCAACTGTCTCACTCGTCAGCACAAATGCACAATTATCTTTCATGTCAGTAAAGCACATCAAATGAGGAAGCACCTTCACTCTAAAAGATGTTACTCTGTCAACATCTACAAAGTAAAGGCTCACCAGGGTCTTCAAAGGGGACATCCGAGCTGCCTGAATAGCTGGCTTCTGTCTCACTCTTGTTGATGTGGCGTTTGAGATGACTGATCATGTCTGTCTTGCGAGCAATAGTGACAGAGCAAACCACACAGTGGTAGTGAGCCACCAGTCTGCCTTGAGTCTGGAGATGAGATAAAAATATACATTAATAGATGCATTCCAGATGATCTATTTCCTGATTAATATATACAAGAAGAAATATGTCATAACCCTGACCTCACCTGGTCAGAGCCTAGACTGGACTTGAGTTGTCGGCAAGGTAGATGACAGATGCACATCCTTTGGCCTGTAAAAGGAGAAATTTTCACAATGTATTAGATGATACCCGAGGCAACGGCTTACAAATGCTTGTTGGAAAAGACAGTTATAGAGGTGCAAAAGGACTAAAGACTATTAACCTTCAAATTCCACATAAACTTTCCAGTGCAGGTTCTGCAGATGCCGTCTGAGCTTATGACTGTAACAGGCCTTGAATTTCTCTTCTGGACACAATGGACAAGACTTCCTTCCAGCTGTTGAAATCGGTGAACATATTTGTCTTCTGGCGGCTTTAATAAACACATAGAATAAAAAGATACTCTGGTTTCTGTACCTCCATTTAAATCCACGAGCGCTTCGAGCCCTTCCAGTGTAGTTTGGATCGACACGTGTCTCTCTGAAATCGAGATGGACCGTTTCAATGATTTAACCATGCCGAGGGACATTATGCCTGGAGAGTGTAATAAGTTTCATATGGAGTCAGTACAGTTGAATATTACCTGACACAACAGTGGAGGATGTTTGTCCATTTTTGTCCTCTGTTTTCACTGGATTTGTTGAGGCTTCATGAATAGGCTTTTGCTCACACGCCTCAGAATCTGCAGGCATTTTACTAGAATCACTCTCAGTATCTGTTGAGGCACACAGAAATTCACATTTCAGAACAAATAATTGTTGAGACAATCCAGTTTTCATTTTGCATTAAAAATATTTACATTTATTTTTAATGATGTCCCAAGGTTTTCTTTATTTTTATTTAAAACAAACAGATCCCAACTTCTCTCTTTCTGATTTATGAACCCCACATAAAAATTGCCTTGGTATCTTTTTTCGTTTGTTTTTGTAATTAGTCAGAATTTCAATGTTAAAATAAGAAACCCCATCTTAAAAATGTAACATATTAAAAACTAGGATATTTTAAACGTGGAGTGAAATAATAATTTTAGCATTTATCGTGTGAACAATGTGGAATGGTTAGATTTGGTCACATATAAATATATTACAGCAAATCTAAATAATTATTACATAAAATGTTATAAGGTACAAAGCCATATTTGTTAGATAAAAAAAATCAAAATGATTACATAAGTCGATTTTTTTTAATTAACTAAATATGTCAGAATTTCGACTTTTTAAGAAAAGGGATAACTTCCGACATTTTAGTCTTTGGGCTTTTACAAAAAAGTGATGTATGCTGGATCTTAGCACGCCGATCCATCTGCAGACAATGTAGTGAAAGAAAAAGAAGAAAAAAAAACCTATGAAAAATCAACTACTATACTGGAGCGCCCTCGTATGTTAGCCAAAGCACGGTTCCATAAGAGTAAACAATCCCGCTTTTCGAGGCTGATGTTTCCAAGCAGAACGGCCCTAGTGCGGAGCTCCGCGACAAGACCATTGCTACATTCAAAACACTGTTATTTACCGCTTATTGTTCATCTCAGAAAATGCATCGGTTGATTTAGTGTTTTTAATCTATCTACATGTCAGTTCTTTGTCGATATGCGCTGAGATACAGATATGTTTTGAACATTTACATTATTTACACCTAGGTCCTGTGGCGGAGCTCCGTGAGGAGGCCTATATTTACTTCAGCAGTTTTGAAGTTGTATTAAGAATAAATTGCATAAAAATACAAAATTTCTAAATGCGGAGTGTTATTTAAGGAACCTACAAAACACGTTGGAATCATTTTATTATTATCAATTCGAATTATTTTGCCTTTTGTATTGGCGTCCTCCTGGTGAAGATGTTCAGCGTCCTTCTCCTTGAGCTCCGCCATTTTCCCAAACTAGAGTACGTAGAATCTGTACGCATTGAGCGTTGTGCGCGCGCACCCAATCGTTTTCTCTCAAACTACGCAAACTAAAAAGAGAGCGGAAGTGAATTCAACCAGCCGAGTGCAATGCAATCTGAGAAGTGAACAGCTCTCATTGCTTCACAATTTTCTACTCTTTGTTATTTAGGGTCGTATTTAACAACATTTCACTTGCTTGTGGTAGGTAAATCTCCTTTACACTGAAGAAGTAGAAAATAAAAACGTGTCGCCTTGAATTCCCTCAGTTTCTCTCACTATGTTATGGTTTGTAATTTGTAAATAATTAGGATGGTTAGGACAAATGTTGTGTTGTAAATATTCACTTTACATTATTGTGTGACCTAAGTTGTCACATATTCATAGGTGCCAACACATTCACTGACGAGATGTAATTGTTGTGTTTCAGTTCAGTTGGTTTACACTTGCGTTATCTGTTCCTCAAGGGTGAACTGGATTTCAGTCTGGGATTTGCTGATATGCAACTCTTGGGAGAAAAGCTTTTTTCCTTGTACTTAGTTCTTACTTGAGGGCACTCTAAGGTATTACATTTTTGTATTAAAAGTACTATGTAAATAAAGTTTGTATGTCAATTCTAAAATCCAAAGGACTCATTATCTTTCTATATTTTTTTCCTATTAGTTTCTGTTTTGAAACTAAGTTTATAATAATAAAAAAATTACCCAACTGTCACCTTTTAAATTACTGCATTTTATGTTCTTATTTGTATTAGCATTAAATTATTAACATTAATTCTTGCTTGTATGTAAATCACATTGGATTAAAGCATTTGGTAAAAATAATAAATAAAAATGTTTTCTGGTCATAGGAAAATGACACAAAGATATTCAGCAACCCAAAAGAAAACACAAACATTATCTTCGGCATGTAAGATGGGTCTTGGGGCGCAAAATATTTATTAATTATAATATATAATTAGAATCTACATTGTCATCTTTACTGTGTCTTTAAAAAAATATTCTCAATAATCTCTGTGAGCTCTTACTTGAATCAGTTTTCTTTATAAAGGTCTGTTTTGTTTCTTATTTAATCTGTGTATCATATTTCATGTCAAATTCACTAATTATCAATAAAAACAATTAGAATAATAAGACACTATAGGGTACTATAGACACTATATAAAATCCATCTTCCCACTTCTGAGTAAACACAGTAGCTGCATCTGAAATGGCATTTAGATATATTTACACAGAAGCTCAGAAGTATCATGAATCATCCATCATCCATTTTATTTGAAAAAAATGATGAGAATAATATTTTAAATCAAATTTTCTGAATATACGATTAGGAAATGCTGGAAAAATGTAAAGATACCTAAATATTAAACTAAACCACCAGTAGGTGGCGGCAAGTGACTGTCTTAATGAGTGAAGCATACACTCATTCATTCAACCCACTAACTGAACAAGTGCATTTGAACCACTGACTCACTAGATTCGTTCAAAAACGCTGAATCATTCTGCGACAAACCAACTTAAGTTAGTCTGTTGCTCAGTGCAAGTTCTGCAGTATATTTGTTTGGAACTCAAAAACTAGTATGTCTAAAATGTAAGTCACTTTATATTAACAGTTGTTTATTGAATTGTTTCATAAAAATCAAAGTCACATTTTCAACCGAGCTTATATTTGTGCTGCCGTTTAACTATCATATGTTAAAATTCTAAAACAATATTTTGACGCTACCGTTGTATATTTATAATATTTGACCGCAGTTGTGTGCTGTTGCCCTCATTTGTTTTAATTTCTCTCACAGACAGTTTGCAAGAGCCTCAACTGGTGCGACCTTGTTATCCTAATTACATTATGCACTATCAAACCCTGTTATTAAATGAGAACTATTTTTACCAAAGTATTTTATTATTATTTATTTATTTATTTTTGTTGCTGAAGTTTTAATCAGCCTACTTGTTAGGTTGGGCAAGAAAAGCTCTTTCACTTGCCTCTTCAAAATTATGAAACCTTTAACTGAATTGATTTCTTATTACCAGAATACAATAAAAGTTGTTGATAATGAGTAATGAGTTTAAATAATGATTACTTAGTTATAGAAATCTATAATTTAAATCTGAATTTAGCAAATACAGTACTTCACGTGCAATGGCAAACAAGCGCACTTCCAAGTGCACATGATAGTAAGTAGATGTTCTTAATACAAGTTCATCAGACACTTGTCTTGCTTACAGGTGTTATACCATCAGCATTTATTACAGAAGGTCACAAGTTACCTTGATGTGGTTAGAGCCTACTACCGTTCAGCATAATGCATCATAATGCAATGTAATAATAGTGCAACGCACAAGTTAAAATTATCAGCATTAATGTCAATAAAACGTAGAAGAAAAAAGTAAACATAGAAAGTAAATCATATTGCATTTTTATATTTCCCCAATCAAACCACTGACCTCTTTTTCTAATGATTTGCAGTTCTGACAAAGATAGAAATAAAGAGAGGAGGGCCACTGACTCCACATCAACAAGAGGATTTGAAGGAGGATTCAAGAAAGCAAAAGTCAGAGACAGCAAGAGCAGGGAAGAAAGATCCAAAGAAAGCCAAACAACAGAGAATTCCAGGCCAGTTTTCAAGTCACCTGTCACACATGAGAAAGAGCAAGGGAAGCATGAAAAAACAAGTCCCCATATCTCAGGGAGAGGCTCCAGAAGGCATGCTGCTACAAACCAGCCTTCTTCAAAAGAGTTGGAGAAAAAGAGACAGGAGCTGGCATCGAGGAGATCCAAAGCAGAGTATCCCAGACGGACAAAGGATGACTGTTCCCCTGAGAAACCAAAAGAAAAAAGGAGGAAGCTCATGAAAAGGCCGTTGCCACCAGAGCTTCATCCTGAACCCAAACGAAGAGACATCAAAAACATGACTAATGCAGAATCTCATTCTGAAGTTCAAAAGGAAACGAGCAAGATGTTGGTGGTTAGGAGGTCCAAGAAGATTGACCCTAATGTTGGTGCACAGAGTTCTCCAGGCAACTCCAAAGAAACTCTGCCAGAAGTGAAACATGTAGGATCTAAACTGAAATTACCAGAAGAAATTTCACCCAAGAAGCTAGAGCATGTACAGTTGGGTAATGTCCCTGGTGTAATCTTAGGAGAAAAAAGGCCATCCCTTGTTGGTCCCACAGCAAATGTCAGTTTCAAGATCCCAAAGAAGGTAACTTCTGTTATAGCTTGGACAAACACGGATGTGTATAATGTAAATTCTTCAAATAACAGGACTCAAAGTACTGCTCAGCTTTCTTTTTCTGATTCTACTTCATCTAAATACGGATTTCTCATCTCACAGCAGCAAGAACAGAGGCTTCAAGAGGTTTTTTAAACCCTCTTCTCTTAGCTTGTCACATCTTTCGTCTATATCTCACAGCAGACCATTCCAGCAGACACACACTGACAAAACAAGAGAGGTCACAACACAGAGCAATACTTCCTGCAAGGTGTAAGTGTTTTGCATTCGGACTAACTTCATCTGAATCATTGGTACAAGCTGTTGTGCAGTAACCAGACTAAAATCATTCTGTTGTGCTTGTCTTTATAGTCACGGTGAAATCCTCTACACACATACAAATGCATAGAAATATCAAGGTTTACATATTTTAAACAAGTTTTCGCTCACTTCTCTTCAAAGCATCTCTATCATTAGTAACGTCCCATCTAGACTGAATCATAAGACATAAAACTAGTTGTAGCATACACTTGTTCCATTTCCCTCTATGGCTGCACAGTATATTTCAATATTTCAGATTGCAACATAAGAAATATTTCCATAATCTTTAAAAACTTACATAAGCACTCTTTTGAAGTAAAACATTTAATTCTCCATGAAAAATGTCCACCACAGTTTTGTGGCAGAATGCAGTCAGATCTGAATGAGAGTTCACTAACACAGTGGCTATAAGGCTATTTGGGTACCAGTTAACATTATCCAATAGTCCTCAAAGTATTGAAGACAACAAAAAAGAGAATTTAGTCAATTTAAGATTGTACTTTAAGAGGAAAGGAGAGTGAATTTGAACATTATTAATGAAACTGAATTGTAACATATCTCTAACATACCTACCGTATGTATGATTTCAGGCAACTCTCCAGGAGGCTGTAGAGACGCTTGACTGCGACCATGAGGTAAACAACGTGTCTGTCATTTTAGAGGGAAATCTTGTGGATTTGTAAGATTCTCATTCTGTTTCTTTCATTGTTTAGATGGAGTTGGTGGAGGAGCTTCATCTCACACGCTCTGAGAGGCGACTGGAGGTGAGCTTGATAGAGAACTGCGGCGAGCTCACCTGCATGGACGTTGACCCTACTTGGGCCAGTCAATGCAGCAGGCATCTTAAGCTGTTGGTGAGTGATTCTTATCCTGGGATGAATTTTATTTGTGTTTGTGATGTGCCTGTACTGTGTATCAATTTTTTGAAGAAATGTAAAAAGATGCAAAATTTGTGCAGGGGGCGTTTCCATTTGAATAAAAAACCCTCATTGGTCCATAATTACTAATTTTATTTAAAATTCACGCAAATTTATTGCATAATATTTTTTTTTTATTAATAATTAATGTGATTCCAAAGTAGTGTTAAAAAGTGTTTTATAGCTGTGTCATAAAATTGCATTGCGATACTAAAAACCACTTTGTCATAGTCATCTACATCAAAAATTCTAAAATTCAAGCTCTAGTATAGTGCAGGGAATTATAGGCAATATTAGATCTAAAATTCCACTGGAAAAATTATGCCACCCAGACACCTTTGACATAGTTGCATTACTCCTAATCTATAAAAGTACTGTGCATAATATGGATTATATGAGTTCATCTTTTGTCTCTTGGCTCTTCTCTCGTTCAGGTGGTGTGAGTGCTGTCTGCAGTACCAGGCTCTGTACCTAGAGGGAGCACTAGTTCTTTACACGTGAGTACAAACTCTCATACCTCTGTTTCACCTCTAGGCATCTCTGCACGTCATTAAGGACATTCTCATCTGCCTTGTCATTTGAAATAGCTAATGAAATGCGAGGTGGCCATGTGTTTGCTTTATGAATGAAGATGATCTGATTTAATGATTATATTTCAGCCATTAGTGTCACCCTGAAGAATGTTGATATTGAATGTAGAGGACATGACTTCTTTCTGCTAAAATGTGTCTTCTCACTCTCTCTGGTTTCTTTTTGTAGCGATGATAAGAACTTGTGCAGCAAGGCTCTGCTCAGTGGGGTGAAGGCCTTAAGTAAGGCAGACTTGGTAAAAGAAGTGGAGGGAACCAGATGCACAATTCTAAATTACATTCATGCTCAACCTGCTGTGCCTCCTCCAGCAGAACTCATAGTGAAAGGTCAGTTGCTGTCACAGTTTTTTTTTATTTATTATTCTTTAGCTCCAAAGGTCTGAATGTAAAGTAATTTTGTTGCCACCTCCCTGTGTGAACAAGCAGAGGAGAAAGGATCACAAAAGAATAAACGCAGTGATGAAGCAGAGGAACGACTGTTGAGTGAGTGTGTTTCTTTGCTGGAGTCCTGCCTCCAGGGGGCGCTGTCAGAGGTGCTGGTGGAAGAAATGAAGGCGACTTAAGGAGAACTGTGGACTGAGGTACCACTGAACACAATGACCTATACATTTTTAATGAAGTTTATATTAAGAGCTGCTCCTCATTTATCTTTAAAAACATACAAACTCAAAACTTTTAAACAATAGAGTATATTCTAAAATGTTTTTCTTATTCATAATTAATCATGCATTGGTGATTGGTGACCTTTGTCAAATTAATTTTGGTGTTTCTAAAAAGTTGAGTCTGAAAATCTCTAAACTGTAATTTTGTTATTAAAGTAATTCTATTCTATTCTGTTCTATTCTGTCACAGTTTGTTTCCTTATAACCTTTATCTAAGAAAGGACAAAAATGAATAGCTTTAGGGACTACTTTACCTGTCATTATTTACAATAATGACAAACCGTGGTTCACTGCAAAACTCAGACAGCTCCGTCAGGCCAAAGAAGATGCTTACGTGAAGGGGGACAATGTCTTGTATAAACAGGCTAAATACACATTGGAAAAGGAGATCAAAGTGGCAAAGAGGAATTATTCTGAAAAAATAAGGACTCAGTTCACTTCCAACGACTCCGCATCAGTGTGGAAAAGTCTAAAGAAGATCACCAATTACAAGACACCACCCCCCAGCACCGTAGAGAATCAACGACTGGCAGACGATCTGAACGAGTTTTACTGCAGGTTTGAAAGAACACCCATCACCTGCCCTGAACGCCTCCCCCAACAACCATTCACACCCTTCACAACTCCTGCAACCAGCCCTGAATGCCTCTCCAAACTACCGTTCACACCATTAACAGCTCCTGCAACCCATCCTGAACACCTCTCCAATCAAGCACTCTCACCATTCTCACCTCCTGCATCCCCCCTCTCCCCCACACCTGCAATTCAGATCAGCGAGGATGCGGTGCGCCAGGTCTTCCGGAAGCAGAAAAGGAAAAAAGCACCAGGCCCAGATTGTGTTACACCAGCCTGTCTGAAATCCTGTGCTGACCAGCTGGCCCCCATCTTCACACAGATCTTCAACAGATCGCTGGAGCTGTGCGAAGTCCCTTCATGCCTCAAACGTTCCACCATCATCCCCATCCCTAAGAAACCCAAAATTACAGGACTAAATGACTACAGGCCTGTGGCTCTAACGTCTGTAGTCATGAAGTCATTTGAAAAACTGGTGCTGGGCCACCTGAAGGACATCACTGGGCCCTTGCTGGATCCTCTTCAGTTTGCCTACAGAGCAAACAGGTCTGTGGACGATGCAGTAAACATTGGACTGCATTATGTTCTGCAACACCTAGACAGACCGGGGACTTATGTGAGGATCCTGTTTGTGGACTTCAGCTCGGCCTTCAACACGATCATCCCAAACCTCCTCCTGCCCAAACTAAATCAGCTCTCCGTGCCCACCTCAGTCTGTCAGTGGATCAACAGCTTCCTGACAGACAGGCAGCAGCTAGTGAGGCTGGGAAAATACACATCCAGCACCCGTACAATCAGCACCGGAGCTCCCCAGGGGTGCGTTCTCTCCCCACTGCTCTTCTCCCTGTACACTAATGATTGCACGTCTAAGGACCCCTCTGTCAAGCTCCTGAAGTTTGCAGATGACACCACACTCATCGGCCTCATTCAGGACAGTGACGAGTCTGCTTACAGACAGGAGGTAAAAGAGCTGGCTGTCTGGTGCAGTCTCCACAACCTGGAGCTTAACACCCTCAAAACAGTGGAGATGATCGTGGACTTCAGGAGAGACCCCCCTGCACTCCCCCCACTCACCATCATGAACAGCACTGTGACTGCAGTGGAGTCATTCAGGTTCCTGGGCACCTCTATCTCTCAGGACCTGAAGTGGGACATTCACATTGACTCCATTGTGAAAAAGGCCCAGCAGAGGTTGTACTTTCTCCGCCAGCTGAGGAAGTTTAACCTGCCACAGGAGCTGCTGAAACAGTTCTACTCCACCATCATTGAATCCATCCTCTGCACTTCAGTAACTGTCTGGTTCAGCTCAGCTTCTAAATCTGACCTCAGAAGACTACAGAGGGTAGTCCGGACTGCTGAGCGAATCATCGGTTCAACCCTCCCATCTATTCAAGAACTGTACTTATCCAGAGTGAGAAAAAGGGCTGTCAAAATCACTCTGGACCCCTCACATCCAGCACACTCCCTCTTTGAACTGTTGCCATCTGGTCGACGCTACAGAGCACTGAGCACTAGAACGACCAGACACAGGACCAGTTTCTTCCCTCAGGCAATCCATCTTATGAACAGCTTATAATAACGGCGGACACACTACACTTTATATTTATATACACACACACTTTATTTATCTAACACACATACTTAGTATACACTTAAATTTTGCACACAATATATATGTACATACATAACTTCATTTTGTAATATACTTGCCTACAATTGTCATTTGTATATTGTTATTCACTCTCTACTTATTTGTATTTTTTATTCTTTTATTATGTGTTTTATGTTCTGTCGCTGTCATTCTGTTGTACTGCGGAGCTTCTGTCACGAAAACAAATTCCTCGTATGTGTACATACCTGGCAATAAAGCTCATTCTGATTCTGATTCTGATTCTGATTCTGCTCCCCCTGCTGGCTGTTTGTATGTCCTTCAGATGTTCATTATGTCATTAAAGGGATAGCCCATAGATGAGCATCCTCTCATCATTTACTTTCAAGTTGTTCTTACCGTATATAAGTTTCTTTCTTCTGCTGAATACAAAAAAAGGTATTTCGAAGAATGTGGGTAACTGAACCGTTGTTGGTCACCAGCGAGAGGGAAAAAAGAGGACAGAATTCTGGGGTAAATTATTACTTTAAATGGTTCCCACTAAACACCAAGGTAATTGGTGTTTGTTTGTGTGGATGCACATCTCTAAGTTTGTTGGTTTTGGTCCATGCTCATACACACACTGTTCTCATGTTGTGTGTGGAGTTATGAGTTTGACCTCATTCTGCCAATCACTGCAGCAGGAGTATGACACTGTGCCTTTCTTCTCTGCTGCCTTTGGCTATGAGCCCAGCCCAACAGAGGAGAGGAAGGGAGTTTGTGCAGGAGTGGAGGGGTGGAAAAGTACCAGAGCCCTCCTGTTCTCGCCTAAATGTGATTTACTGCACTTTATGGAGTTGAGGGAGTGCCCTTCACTCATTTTGTGTGTTGTTTTGTGTGAGTGGGTTAGTGGTATGTGTCCATGAGGCTATGACCTTTTATAAACCGGTCTCTCGCCCGCTTAGAGCTGTGAACTCATTTGTAAACATTTGTTTTAACCCACTTCTGTCTTTATTAAGCTTCTCTCCTCTCTTCCTTTCTTTAGCAGTGTCCAAAGGCTATTAGGGCCTCATGACTTAGGAGATCATAAAAAGATAAACAGACAGAATGGACAGAATACATAGAAATATGTCTGAACTGTATTGCAGATGGTCATGTGTTAAAAATGTATCTATCTATCAATCTATTATATTATGCTGTGTTGTGTCTGTCCGTAGACCGGTCCATAGAGCACAGATCTGCTCTCAGTGCTGTGAGATTGGCTGCAGAGCTGCTGTCGGCACTATCTGGCAGATCTCAGTACAATGGTCATGTAGCACAAGCTCTCTCTACACTTCATATGCTAAAGGAAAGACTACAGGTCAGTCTCATTATAATATAACTGGATAATTGTTTAATTCTAATTACTAATGAAGTGTGTGTGTGCGGCAGTCTCCGAAAGCACCAGCAGAGGGTGATGACACTGATAATGAGGACTCTGATGGCAGAGATAGAGGAGGATGTAGCTCTGCTTCCTCAGAAATCACATCAGAATGTTTGGGTGCAATTTGAGAACATCTGGAACAATGTGTGTCAGATTAGGTGAGAGAGTCAATGAGAAAGACAGAAGTGTATTTATTTCTCAACATACATCTCTGTTCAAAAATTAGGGCTCGGTAATTTTCACAAAATACAAAATATATATTTTTTCAAATGCTGTACGTTTTAACTTTCTATAAAAAAAATCACAGGTTTTTAATAATGGTTTACACAAAAATAGAACACAGCACAAACGCTTTCAACATTAAAGGGGTCATATGATGCAATTTCAAGTTTTCCTTTCTCTTTGGAGTGTTACAAGCTGTTTGTGAATCAATGAGATCCCTAAAGTTGCAAAGATTAAAGTCTCAAACCCAAAGACATATTCTTAATAAAAGTTGAGACTCGTCCACACCCTCCTAAAACTCCTCGTTTAAACGCCCCCACATGTCTATGTCTAAATGTGGAAAGATTTGCATAACAGTGACCAAATGTTCACGCAAAGAAAGAACTTGTAACTTTGATTTGAACCGGCGCAATATTGTGGAGACATTATTTCATTGTGAAAGTGAAAATACTTAGTTTGAAATCAGTGGTTAAGTTGTATTTTCAAAACTGTTCCAGAACGGTTCAACCCAAATACACAGATGTGTGCAGCGCATTTTATGGAAGACTGTTTCCTGATCCTGAAAGAGAAGACTACAATGTCGGCTGTTTTGACACACAGTCTGTAAGTACGTTTAAATATTTAAAGGATAAAAAGACAGTATAAGTCATTATAATCCATTAATATGTCCCCACTGGATGCAACAAATGGCTCGTTTGTAATGGGTTTTATTGTTTTTGTCTTGTCGCACCAGTGTTTTGAATGAGACATGCATCACAGTATGGCAGGGGCGTAATGTTGCCATCACAAGCTTGAGGTATTCAGCCAATCACAACACACTGGATAGCTGGCCAATCAGCACACACATTGATTTACAGAACAATGAGCTTTATTAAAAAAGTGATGTGTTTCAGAAAGGCGAGGCACAGAGGAGATACAATGTACAGAATCTGGAAAGTATCTTTTTTTTTTTTTTTTTTTACCTTGAACCGCATAAACACGTCAATACTCCAAATACACAAAATAATGTTTTTTTAGCAACCTCATATGACCCCTTTAATAAAAATATTATTTTGTGCCAAATCAGTATATCAGAATGATTTCTGTTGCATCATGTAACACTGAAGACTGGAGTAATGGCTGCTGAAAATTCAACATTTAAAAAAAACTTTTTTCTTTTAAATTGTAATAAAAATTCACAATATTACTTTTTACTGTATTTTTGAAACTGATTTCTCCTTAAAAATGTTAAATTATTTTTGTTTGTTTAGTTTCATAAACCCCCTCTGCTAAAATATTAACTTTTTAAGAATGAGTAAAAATGCTGATCAGGTCTTACACTGTATACTAAGACAGCAAACAAAACAGAAACTTCACTCCATTACAGTGTTGTTTTAATGTTTGTTTCCTTTTGTTTCTATCTTCAGTTCAGCTTTGTTCTCAGCACTCCACTCCACTCCAGGAGCCACTGAGCCCAGCCAGCGATCTACCTCACCCCCACCTCAGGAAGCCCTCTCCTGCCTACAAAGGCTCCACTGCACTGAAACAGCTACTGGAGGCTCTTCAGAGGTACACACACACACACATACACTCTGCAGTTCTGCAGTCCTGGAAGCATCTATTACCATTTCAATCGTGTGCCTCCAAACAGAATTTACTCAGTGTGTGTCCTCAGTCACCTGAGCATGTAGAGGACAGAGGTAGGTGTGTGTTGCACATGGTGAGGGTGAGGGGGGCAGTTTATCCATATGCAGTACATACTCATTTTCAAATCCTTCCCCTGATCCTGTGTGAGTGTATCTGTGTGACTCACTTCCGTTGCTCAGCATTCCTGCAGCATTAGCTGCTCAGAGCAGTAGACAGAGAGATTTTACTATGACATGGAAATGTTTCCTCTAAATTAAGATCTCTATCTGCATCTTGCGAACAGAAACCGTGGAGCATGTCATAGCTGTAGTTAACGCTATTTATGTAGCAGTGTAATAGTAGTCAGAAGTTGCCTCACTGGCATATTAAACTTCCTTCTTGTGTCATTCACAGCCTCGTAATAAATATATAAATCACTAATAAATAATAAGAACTCTTATATGATAGCTTATATCAAGATCTCAATTTTGGATTGTCGGCTCAGTTCTGGTTGTCTGAGAAGTTAATAAGGTCATGAAGTGATTCATTGTTTTTGCACAATAATTATGTCTCAGAGCATTAATGCTACACTATGAGGTTTTTGTTCAACAAAGAGAGAGAGGAGATGAAGCGTACCTTTGATGCAAATAAATGATTTATCATGTGAAACTTGTGTTGCGTTGTCCGTCTAATTGATTATATGCTCCTTTATTCTCACACAAGATGCCAAACTCGTGCATCAGTGCATAAAAATTGATTTGCACACAAACTTGTTTTATTCCTTTTATTCTAGTCTTTGACATAAATTATGACTGAATCTGGTTATATTGTTTGCATTTGGAGGAAGATGCAAAAGAAAAGAAATTCCAAACTGAAGTGTGTGTTAATGAATAAAGCCAGAGTCGAGTTTGATTTTGTCGCTTTGTTTTTTTTTTTTGTTCTCTGTCTGAGTCACCATCAGATATAAGCATATGGCTTTCCACTATATGAGTCACCTCTCTGACAGTGATGTCACCATTTACCCATCAGCCCTATATGATTTTACACTCATGCATTTCAGTGTTGTGCATTTGAGTTTCCCCTTCCAGTGTAGTGTTTTTGAGAAAGCAGGATGCCAAGGTTTGAAGGGAGATTAGGCGCTGTCTCCATGGTTACAGCTATACTCATTTTTACGTGCAGAAAGCAGACAGATGAGTCATCAAAGCTAACACACGCACACAAATGCACAGCGCTATTCTTTTCCGTCCTCCTGCACCCTGAATGAGGAAGAGCATGCATAATTCAAGCTTTCTTGCTGAAATAGCTTTTTCTTTCTGCTCCCTGCTTTGTCTTTGCTCCTTGAATTTATCCACATTTCTTTCTCTCCTCCTCCTCATCCCCTCTCCCTTCCTTTGGAGTCCTCCCAGTCTCTCCCATCTCTTCTCTTTTTCTGTCTTTCAGCTTTCTCTGGATCTGTTGAAGGTTATTCAGAGAAATATCTCGGTGTAATGTGTTTGTATGATTGTATTTTCTGTCAGCAGGTCTGCAGGGTAGCATGTAAGCACCACAAGTTTATTTTAATGGCCATGTTAACAGGTTGCAGTATTCGCAATGCACATGGAGGCAGCACAATGCTGCGTAACAGAAGCAACACTGCAGGGAGAGTTTTGGCACTGAGCCTGTTTATACTACGTGACACTCTTGACTCGGTGGAAATTACATTGAAATTGCAGTCTAAGCAAACATACTGTAGTTTGCATTAAGCAATATAAAATAATGTAGTGACCTACTTGAAAATAAAAAAGAAAAAGTTCTGTTTGGCATGATGCAGTGAAAGGAAGACAAATAGCTCTTCCCGTTCACTAAATGATTGTATTTTATTTTATTTTATTACACATAATGCTGAAAGGAAATGAGGTTTGACTTCATGCAGTATTTCATATATTGAATATTTTGAATATTCTTTTTAATTTTTTATATTCACCACTGTTCAAATGATTGGTGTCGTTTTTTTTTTTTTTTTTAATACTTTTACTCAGCAAGGATGCATTAAATTGGTCAAAGATATTTACAGTGTTACAAAAGTTTTCTATTTCAAATAAATGCGGTTTGGAATTTCTTTATTTATTATATTAATCAGCAAAACTGTTTTCAACTGTAATAATGATAAGAAATGTTTTTTGAGCACCTAAGCAGCATATTAGAATGATTTTGTGACACTGACAACTGGAATGATGGTTTCTGAAAATCAGCTTTGCCATCACAGGACTAAATTACATTTTAAAATATATTAATTTTAAATATATTTTACTGTATTTTTAATTAAGTAAATACAGTCATGTTTTTTTTTTTTTTTTTACATAAAAATAATCTTACAAAAGCCTCATTTATGTACTACATGTACAGTATATCCACAACTTTGTCACACGGCTTTGTTACAGAGAAGAAACACCTCCTGCTATTGCAGTTATGCTGTTTCCTTGTCGCTGGATGTTTGAAACAGGTTTCAGTCTTGACATGTTTGAACATGTTAGTAACGTGTCCAAAACTCTTAGACACTCTGTCTATTATTAGAGTGTTTAAGGCTGTCCAAACGTCCCTCTGTTCTAAAATCACACTGATTGTTAATGAGTAAATTCAGTGACTACTAATTTATGAATTTATGCACTTTTCACAGGGTAAGTCTCCCTGGGGCAACATTTACTCAAGGG
This sequence comes from Carassius auratus, assembly GCF_003368295.1. Classification (NCBI taxonomy): domain Eukaryota; kingdom Metazoa; phylum Chordata; class Actinopteri; order Cypriniformes; family Cyprinidae; genus Carassius; species Carassius auratus. The sequence goes on from NW_020524651.1 coordinate 62,763, forward strand.
TACAGAAGTGATAGTTCAAGGATCAGCTCAGACCACTAGAAAACACTACCCTGCAAATGATTGTCTGATACTTTTCACTGATTCATCTTATACATTTATTCATTGTAATCTTAAACTGCCTCTAATATTAAACATAAAAGCATGCTCTGGTTCACTGATGCATTTTCAAGGGGTCATATGATGTTTTTAAAAAGAACATTATTTTGTGTATTTAGTGTAATGAAATGTGTTTATATGGTTTAATGTAAAACAAAACACATTATTTTCCATGTAATGTACATGCCCCGCCTTTCTGAGACGCTTAGATTTTTACAAGGATTGTCGTTCTGAAAAGTGAGGTGTGTTCTGATTGGCCAGCTATCCAGTGCGTTGGGATTGGCCAAATGTTTCAACTGTCTCACAGAAATGTTACGCCCCTCAACATATACTGTTATGGCGTGTCCCGGTCAGAACACCAGCATGACAGGACAAAACCAATAGAACCCATTACAAACGAGGCAGTTGTTGCATCCAGTGGGAACATAATTACTGATTATAATGACTTGTACAGTCTTCTTACGTGTTGCGTTGCATATCCGCCGCTTAACCATAAAACCATGTCTGCATTTGTGATCGGAGAAATGACACACAACAAGTGCTACTCTACACTGCTCAAAACTCACGTTTGAAGCGCCAGACTGTCCTTGCAAAGAGTGAGGAATGACCAGCGGCTCGAGTGAGCGGCAGCCGGCGGCTAGAGCGAGTGACTTGAATAAAGAATATCTCTTTGGATTTGAGACTTTAGTCTTTGCAACTTTACAGATCTTCTTTATGAACCAAGAGCTTGTAACACTCCAAAGAGAAAGAAAAAATTAAAATCGCATCATATGAACCCTTTAAAATCACTCGCAGGATTCTTATTGGTATATCAGGCAATAACCACAAATATACACATTTAATTTTCTAGTAACCAGCACGGGAGGAATTAACATGTTTATAAGTGATAGTAAAATTAAAGGTTGATAAAGATTTCCCTCGCACAGGCTGTTATCAGCGGAAAGCAGTGTTCAAGATGCACAGTCACTTCTCTCCTTCATTCAGACCAGTGAGCTAAGGAAAAAAGTCCACTAAAGATAATTTCCACCTTTTGACTAGTCATGCCCATGGTTAACAAAAGGTTGAGAAATTAGTGAAAGAAAACAATGTTAAGTTTTTTATATTACGTAATATTATAATGTAACTATATAATGTATTTATTTATTAAATTACATATAAATTAAATTACATATAATTACCATTCAAATTTTGAAGTCAGATAAAATAAAAAAGTAGTATGCCCAGCAATATGACACTTTAAAAAAAACGTAATTTTGTATAAATATAGTTAATTAATAGTTAATTATTAATTTGATTTCAAAACTCAGTTTTTAGCAGCCATTACTAAGGTTTTCAGTGTCACATGATTTTTCAGAAATTATTCTAATATGCTGATGTGCTGTTCAAGTAACTAAAGCAGTACTAAAGTCATTTTGTATCATAATACATTATGCATTATATTGTAACATATTCATTATGTCTTTACTGTAACGTTTGATCGATTGAATATATATTTGATGAATAAAAGTATTAATTTCCAAAAAAAAAAAAAAAAAAACTTACTAGCCCAACATTTTTTTAACTTATTAATGAAATTTTTGGGGATGTTTTGATATATCACCACTAGATCAACTGTACATTCAGCATAAATCTAATGCAGTGATTATGCAGTATGTGTGTGTTGGGCTGTATGTTGTACTTTACATTAACAGATGTTCTTTCTGCTTTCAGATTGCTGCTATGGAGCCACGTTTCACTGCCAGGGACCTGTTTGATTGCTCATCTCAGCAGGAATACCGGTTAGTTGAGTGATGAGATAGATAAGACTCATTAGCTTATCTGCAAGTCATACTCGCAGCTTTTACTGCTTGTATTAACCCGGCTACGTGCATAATGCAGTTGTACTTTCAGCAGATAGGCATTTCAGTTGAAGCACAGCATGCTGTTCTCAGGTCAGTGCTAGCTTCAGCAGGCCTCAGCAGGTCTGTCTCAGAGGACCAGTTTCTGCTTTAAGAGCGTCATTGCATCATAATCCTAACCAAACCTCAGAAGACAGTTCTGGGAATCCTAGACATTATGCCTAGAATGGTTGAATGGAAAAGTGAATCTTAATCTGTTCATTGTGTACATATATTTAAATCCTATTTTGTGATCTGTTCAAAAAGTTTAGGGGCAATAAGCTTCTACACTAATTAAACTTGAGATTTATGTTCCGCATAATCTACAGTATGTCACTGAATGTTAATATCAGGCAGACTGGAGAAGCAAGCAAGCTTTATGTGTACTGAGTTGAGGTCCTTATGATGAATAGATCAAATGCTTTGACTTTGCACTGAATGCTGTATTATAGCTCTCACTAATATGGCACCTGTGTAATAACAGGTTATGCTGAAAACGCTCCTCTTGTGTGCTCTAAATCACACTTCAACACTGAGGAAGGCATCGATGATACACAGAGTGCATTTAATGATACATCACCTCTTTCCCCTGAGTCGTTAGCCGGTATACACATTTCTTGTTAAGATATTTCACAATTTATTCCCAGCAGTGTTCAAAGGTGTTTGTGAAACTAGAACATAAGCATGTTTTATCTTGTCTCAGAGATTTCCATATCACCAGTGTTTTTGATGATGATGCCCCAGGCTTATGAGGAATTCTACAACTGAATGATAATTATTCAGTATCTAAAGACTCTAATGTGATTGCACTTGTAAATATTCCATTTTAAATTAGAATGTGGTTTGATATCATTTTACTCTAGAAGAGGCTAATTAAGCAGGAGGAACTTAGGACCTCAGGCTATTTGATGGCAGTTTTTCTTGATATAACATGCAAATTCCTGATTACACCACAGTTTCTTTTTAAATGAATTGTTCCCATGAATTTTGGCATAAGGAACCTGACAGTTAGAAAATAAAAAGTTAAATAAATACACTGTAATACTGTATTAATGTGTCACAAGCATATCCATGTTGTATTGTGGTTAAAAAAAGCAGTTGTCATTGCAATGAAATATAATCATTTTAATTTAAAAAGCAACTTTTAGCTGCTCAAAGTTGCTTTAAAGTGCAACTATTATAATAGATCATTAGTTTATGAGCCTTCAAATGGAAATATTTAACAATCTTCAATGTAAATGTTTAAGCTTTTGTAGTATTTATATCTCTTAGGATTTTAGCTATAGCTGTAAGCATTATAACTGTTCAGTGTTATAATGAAAAAAAGAAATCAATCATATGTAAATTGTATCCCTATGCTAGATGCACAAATTTCAAAATTCTGAATTTATTGTGTTGTATTTTGCAGATTGTATGTAGGAAAAAGCTTTGCTCAAGGCCTGATTTAGTTACTGAAATTATTTGTG